>NC_133333.1:174155732-174269533 GCF_042186555.1 Aquarana catesbeiana
TATACAAGTGATTACATTACCACACAACATCAACTGTTGTCTCTGACAAGCACTGAGCCAAATGGCTGTCCATATCAAGTTGTGCAAACCTGTTAAAGGAGGAAAACATGTTTTAGTTCTACATATCCAAAATTCTCTCTTTGATATATACTACTTTACATTCATTTGGCACATTTTTTTTAGAAAATTATAAACACACACAGTGGATACAAAAAGTCCACACACCCCTGTTAAAATATATAAATAAACTATATAATAAACTATATATAAATAAACTATACAACTCAGTTGAAAAACACACTAAAATCTTTTAAGGGGGGGGGAGTAAAAAACTAAAATAATGTGGTTGCATAAGTTATAACTGGGGATGTAGCCGTTTTCAGAATTAAGCAATCACATTCAAACTCATATTAACCACTTCAGCCCCTGACCATTTGGCTGGCCAAAGACCAGAGCACTTTTTGCTATCCAGCACTGCTTGCCGACCGCCTCACGCAGATATACTGTGGTAGAAGGGCTCGTACAGGCAGGATACCCGCGATCGCCTCACGGGGAGGAAGAACGGGGAAATGCTAATGTAAACAAGCATCTCCCCGTTCTGCCTAGTGACAGTGTCATTGATCTCTGCTCCCTGTCATCGGAGCAGAGATCAGTAACGTGTCACACACAGCCATGCCCCTCACAGTTAGAAACACGCCCCTAGGACACTCTTAACCCCTACACTGCCACCTAGTGGTTAACCCTTTCACTGCCAGTGTCATTTACACAGGAACCAGTGCATTTGTATAGCACTGATTGCTGTATAAATGACAATGGTCCCAAAAATGTGTCAAAAATGTCCGATGTGTCCGCCATAATGTCGCAGTCACGATAAAAATTGATGATCGCCGCCATTTAAAAAAAAAAAAAAATTATTAATAAAAATGCCATAAAACTATCCCCTATTTTGTAAACGCTATAACTTTTGCGCAAACCGATCAATAATCGCTTATTGCGATTTTTTTTACCAAAAATATGTAGAAGAATACGTATCGGCCTAAACTGAGAAAAAAAATTGTTTTTTTATATATTTTTGGGGGATATTTATTATAGCAAAAAAAAAATAATGCGTTTTTTTCAAAATTGTCGCTCTTTTTTTAATAGCGCAAAAAATAAAACCGCAGGGGTGATCAAATACCACCAAAAGAAAGCTCTATTTGTGGGAAAAAAAGGACGTCAATTTTATTTGGGAGCCACGTCGCACGACCACGCAATTGTCAGTTAAAGCGACGCTGTGCCGAATCGCAAAAGGTGCTCTGGTCAGGAAGGGGGTAAATTCTTCCGGGGCTGAAGTGGTTAACTGACAATTGTGCGGTCGTGCGACGTGGCTCCCAAACAAAATTGATGTCCTTTTTTCCCCACAAATGGAGCTTCCTTTTGGTGGTATTTGATCACCTCTGTGGTTTTTATTTTTTGCGCTATAAACAAAAAAAATGACAATTTAAAAAAAAACGCATTTTTTTTTACTTTTTGCTATAATAAATATCCCCACAAAATATATAAAAAAACATTTTTTTCCTCAGTTTAGGCCGGTACGTATTCTTCTACATATTTTTGGTAAAAAAAAAAAAATCGTAATAAGCGTTTGATTGTTTTGCGCAAAAGTTATAGCGTTTACAAAATAGGGGATAGTTTTTTTTATTTTTATTAATTTTTTTCTTATTAGTAATGGCAGCGATCAGCGATTTTTATCATGACTGCGACATTATGGCGGACACATCGGATACTTTTGGCGCTATTTTGGGACCACTCACATTTATACAGCGATCAGTGCGATTAAAAATGCAGCTGTGATCAGTGACAGTGTCACTAGGCAGAACGGGGAAATGCTTGTTTACATTTCCCCGTTCTTCATCTCCGTGAGAGGATCGCAGGTATACCTGCGAATATCGAGTCCGCGGAACCCGCGATCACACTCACGGAGCTCGCGGAGCGCACACGATAGCACAGCGCCAAATTTAAAGGGACGTACCTGTACGCCCATTTGCCTGTTCATGCCATTGTGTCGACGTAAATCTACAGGCGGCAGTCGGCAAGCAGTTAAATAGGAGTCAGTACACACCTGCCATCATATAAAGTGCCTCTGATTAACTCCAAATAAAGTTCAGCTGTTCCAGTAGGTCTTTCCTGACATTTTCTTAGTCGCATCTCACAGCAAAAGGCATGGTGCGCAGAGAGCTTCCAAAGCATCAGAGGGATCTCATTGTTAACCACTTTAAGACCAGCCTCGTTTTGGATTTTAGGTGTTTACATGTTTAAAACAGGTTTTTCTGCTAGAAAATTACTTAGAACCCCCAAACATTATATATGGTTTTTCTTCTAACACCCTAGAGAATACAATGGCGGTCATTGCAATACTTTTTTTTGCACCGTATTTGCGCAGCGGTCTTATAAGCGCACTTTTTTTGGAAAAAATTCACTTTTTTGAATAAAAAAATAAAACAACAGTAAAGTTATCCCAATTTTTTTTTATATTGTGAAATATAATGTTACGCCGAGTAAATTTATACCCAACATGTCATGCTTGAAAATTGTGCCCGCTCGTGGAATGGCGTCAAACTTTTACCCTCAAAAATCTCCATAGGCGACGTTTAAAAAATTCTACAGGTTGCATATTTTGCGCTACAGAGGAGGTCTAGGGCTAGAATTATTGCTCTCGCTCTACCGGTCGCGGCGATACCTCACATGTGTGGTTTGACCACCGTTTTTATATGCAGGCGCTACTCGCGTATGCATTCGCTTCTGCGCGCGAGCTCGTCGGGACAGGGGGGTTTTAAAAATTTTTTTTTTATTTTTATTTTTTTTTTTACAATATTTTATTTATTTTTACACTTTTTTAAAAAAAACATCCCTTGTAATAGAAAAAAGCATGGCAGGACCTCTTAAATATGAGATCTGGGGTCAAAAAGACCTCAGATCTCATATTTACACTAAAATGCAATAAAAAAAAAAAAAAAAAATTAATTTAGAAAAATTACATATGAAAAAATATGCCTTTAAGAGGCGTGGACGGAAGTGACGTTTTGACGTCGCTTCCGCCCAGCAGTGTCATGGAGACGAGTGAGCGCCATCTTGGCCTCACTCGTCTCTATACACAGCACGGCAGAGGATGCGATCGCCTCCGCCGCTACCGACGGCTCCGGTAAGCGGCGGAGGGCACCGGATCGCGGCGGGAGGGGGGGGCCCCTCTCCCGCCACCGATAAAAGTGATCTCGCAGCGAATGGCCGCAGGGACCACTTTTATCTGAAAGCCGGCCGCCGCACGAAAACGGGGATACCGGGGTTATGGCAGCTAGCTGCTGCCATAACAACGATATCCCCGTTCAAACTTAGGACGTACATAGTCGTGCGGCGGTCGGGAAGTGGTTAAAAGGTATCAGTCGGGAGAAGGGTACAAAAGAATTTCCAAGGCATTAGATATACCATGGAAAACAGTGAAGACAGTCATCAAGTGGAGAAAATATGGCAACACAGTGACATTACCAAGAACTGGACGTCCCTCCAAAATTTATGAAAGGACGAGAAGAAACCAGGTCAGGGAGGATGCCAGAAGGCCTAAAGCAACATTAACCACTTAAGGACCGAGCCTCTTTCTGAGATTTGTTGTTGACAAGTTAAAAACATTTTTTTTTTTTGCTAGGAAATGACTTGGAACCCCCAAACATTATCCATTTTTTTCTAACACCCTAGAGAATAAAATGGCGGCCGTGGCAATACTTTCTGTCACACCGTATTTGCGCAGTGGCCTTACAAGCGCACTTTTTTGGAAAAAAATCACTTTTTTTAATTAAAAAATAAGACAACAGTAAAGTTAGCCCAATTTTTCTTCTTATATTGTGAAAGATAATGTTACGCCAAGTAAATTGATACCCAACATGTCACACTTCAAAATAGCCACAAACTTTTACCCTTAACAATCTCCATAGGCGAGGTTTAAAAAATTCTACAGATTGCATGTTTTGAGTTACAGAGGAGGTCTAGGGCTAGAATTATTGCTCTCGCTCTCGATCGTGGTGATGTGAGTTAGGGACCTTACCCCGTAAGCTCCTTAAGGGTAGGGACTGATGTGAATGTACAAAGTATATGTAAAGCGCTGCGTAAATTGATGGCGCTATACAAGTACCTTAAATAATAATAATACCTCTCGTGTGTGGCTTGAACACCGTTTTCATATGCGGGCGGTACTCACGTATGCGTTCGCTTCTACACGCGATCTCGGCGGGAATGGGCGCGTTTAAAAAAATGTTTCTCATTTATTTTACCTTATATTTTTAATTTTTACACTGTTCTTTAAAAAAAAAAAAAATGTTTTACTTTTATTCCTATTACAAGGAATGTAAACATCCCTTGTAATAGAAAAATACATGACAGGACCTCTTAAATATGAGATCAAAAAGACCTCAGATCTCATATTTACACTAAAATACAATTTTTAAAAAAAAGGCCCTTTAAGAGCTATGAGCGGAAGTGACATTTTGACGTCGCTTCCACCCTTTAATGGTATGGAGACGGGTGGGGGCCATCTTCCCCTCACTTTTCTCATACCACACACAGAAGAGGACCAGTACGCCTCCGCCGCTGCCGATGGCTCCAGTAAGCGGTGGAGGGCACCGGGGAGCAGCAGGAGGGGGGGGGGGGGCCCTCTCCTACCGCAGATAAAAGTGATCTCGTGGCGAATCTGCCACAGAGACAACTATTATCAGGAACAGAACTGCCCGCTGAAGAGGATACCGGGTTTATAGCAGCTAGCTGCTGCCATAACAAAGATATCCCTGTTCAAACAGCCAACATATATCTGCGTGTGGCGGTCCAGAAGTGGTTAAAGGAGCTGCAGGAATATCTGGCAAGTACTGGCTGTGTGGTACACGTGTGACAACAATCTCCCGTATTCTTCATATGTCTGGGCTATTGCAGAGTGGCAAGACGGAAGCCTTTTCTTACAAAGAAAAGTATCTAAGCCTGGCTAAATTTTGCAGAAACACATCTGAAGTATCCCAAAAGCATGTGGGAAAATGTGTTATGGTCTGATGAAGCCAAGGTTGAACTTTTTGGCCATAATTCCATTAAAATATGTTTGGCGCAAAACAACACTGCACATCAGCAAAAGAACATCATACCCACAGTGAAGCATGGTGGTGGCAGCATCATGCTTTGGGGCTGTTTTTCTTCAGCTGGAACAGGGGCCTTAGTCAAGGTAGAGGGAATGATGAGCAGTTCCAAATACCAGTCAATATTGGCACAAGACCTTCAGGCTTCTACTAGAAAGCTGAACATGAAGAGGAACTTCATCTTTCAGCATGACAACGACCCAAATCAACAAAGGAATGGCTTCACCAGAAGAGGATTAAGGTTTAGGAATGGACCAACCAGAGCCCAGACCTGAATCCGATTGAAAATCTGTGGGGTGATCTGAAGAGAGCTGTGCACAGGAGATGCCCTTGTAATCTGACAGATTTAGAGTGTTTTTGCAAAGAGTGGGCAAAATATTGCCAAGTCAAGATGTGTCATACCCAAAAAGATTGAGTGCTGTAATAAAATCAAAAGGTGCTTCAACAAAGTATTAGTTTAAGGGTGTGCACACTTATGCAACCGTATTATTTTATTTTTTTATTTTTACTTCCCTCCACCAAAGATTTCAGTTTGTTCAACTGAGTTGTACAGTTTATAGGTCACATTAAAAAGGTAGAGAAAGCGCTGAAATGATTTATCTTTGTCTCATTTTTTACATAACAGAAACCTGATATTTAAATAGGTGTGTAGACTTTTTATATCTACTGTATGCTGTGTTTTTACCACGCCAGCACACAAATGCTTCCTTTTACAATGGAGTTATCTTAATAGGAGTATTGTGGGATATAAAAAAAACAAAACCTAGATACTAGCCTATATGGCTGCAGCATCACATGACCGCTGATCACTTAGTTGTTGGTCTTTATTGAGCACAGAGTGGTGTCAATCACCGCTATCTGCTCTGGCCCTCCAGCACTCACCGGAGCACTGGGCTGTGGAGGGGGAGTGGCTGGCTCAGGCTCTTGGTGGCATGTTGAGCCAGCTGGCCTGTCAGGCATCTCATCCCGACCTTCAAGTCGAGATCCTTCCAGAACCTGGACTGGCCCTGTGATGTCAGCTGCTGTCAGCTGAATCTGGGTCACAGGACTGCAGAAATAAGTGCACTCCTGTAACCCAGAAGGGAAGTAGGGCCAAAAAGGGTTTGGCCATAATTTGCTTTTAAATAAGGAATGCTCTACCATGTTCCATGAGCAGCCTTGTGAGACAATCAGTACTAACACTGTGGCTCTTTTTGGAGTATGCCAAACACAGTTGAAATAAATATGTTTACCTATCAAAAAGTTCTACTTTCACGGAACGAGAAAGGTCACAGTATAGCTCACCTGCAAAGCGGACAGTAATAATGATGCTGCTGAACTGTCCAATGACCAAAGCAGGAGGCGGGATACAGGTGACTTATAAAGCCTATTGCTAACCTGGGAAATAAAAGGGTTTTACTTGCCTAGATGTGTATTATTGCAGATGGGGGTAAATCACATGATTGGCTATACAAAATTACAACTCTTTGGTGGATAATTGATAAAAAAAATTGCTTGTACTGTAGATATTCTGGTCAGGTGGGCATTAATGAACCAGGACATACCAGCTTATCTTTCTACACTTTATTCAACATGTAAACAAAGTAATATGCAGCTTAATGTGGTTGTAAAGTCATTCCTTGCATTAAGGTAAAAGATGTTTAGGTGTCAGCAACCCCCCTCACCCTTAAACCACTTAAGCCCCAGACCATTTGGCTGGCCAAAGACCAGAGCACTTTTTGCAATTCGGCACTGCGTCGCTTTAACTGACAATTGCGGGGTCGTGCGATGTGGCTCCCAAACAAAATTGGCGTCCTTTTTTCCCCACAAATAGAGCTTTTTTTTATGGTATTTGATCACCTCTGCGGTTTTTATTTTTTGCGCTATAAACAAAAAAAATTGCGACAATTTAAAAAAAAAAACGTATTATTTTTACTTTTTGCTATAATAAATATCCCCACAAAATATATAAAAAAACTTTTTTTTTTTCCTCAGTTTAGGCCGGTACGTATTCTACATATTTTTGGTAAAAAAAAAAATCGTAATAAGCGTTTATTGATTGGTTTGCGCAAAAGTTATAGCGTTTACAAAATAGGGGATAGTTTTATGGCATTTTTATTCATTTGTTTTTTTTTATTAGTAATGGCGGCGATCAGTGATTTTTATCGTGACTGCAACATTATGGCGGACAGATTGGACACTTTTGGCATGATTTTGAGACCATTCACATTTATGCAGCGATCAGTGCAATTAAAAATGCATCGATTGCTGTGTAAATGTGACTGGCAGTGATGGGGGTTAACCACTAGGTGGCGCTGTAGGGGTTAAGTGTGTCCTAGGGAGTGATTCTAACTGTGGGGGGGGGGGCTGTGTGTGACACAACACTGATCACCGCTCCCAATTACAGAGGATCGTGCTCACGAAGCTCCCAGCGGGCGCACGCGCAAGCCGCCTCTTAAAAGGGGCAACGTACAGGTACGTGATTCTGCCTGTACGTGCCCTTCTCCCACAGTATATCTGCGTGAGGCAGTCGGGAAGCGGTTAACTTACCTAAGACCTCATTCGATCCAGCGCCGTGTACATCTGCAGGTCTTCCCTCCCCTCATTTCCAGGTCTTACTGTCTCTCAGTGCTGTCAATCAAAGGCAGTGACGAGGGAGCGGGGGCCAGGGCCGAGTCCCGCTGTCTGTGTCAATGGACACAGCAGACAGACTCGGGTGCAAGCACGCATGAGTGCCCCCATGGGAAGCCGCTTCCCATGGGGGCACTGGCCAGAGAGGAAGGGCCAGGAGCCCCAGCGGGGGACCAAAAAAAAGAGGAGGTTCCGGGCCACTCTGTGCAATTCCATTGCACAGAGAAGGTAAGTATAGACATGTTTGTTATTTACTTATTTATGTACCTTTACAATCCCTTTAAGCCATCAAGGGTGCATGTCAAGCAAGTAACAGTCTCTTTAAAGCCCAACTTCAAGGCAAAAGGTTAGAACCTGTGTCTTTTTATATTTTGTCTCCTAAAGGGAGATTTCATTCCTCACTTCCTTTTGTGCATGCATTACTGTCCACATCACAAGTCACAGTGCTCCTGTGAATCACTATGAGCAGCAGGTGACTGCCTGCCTGTCATTCTCAATGAGATATCTGCTTGGCTTTGACTTATTATGAACTGTAAGACTGACAAATGAACCCATGTTATGTGCATTTGTATAGAATTATGGCGGGACACCCATAAATCACTCTACTCCCGCCACTTGTCAAGTTAGCAAGTTTTTCAACTTTTCAGTCCCTAGTTCAGTTAAGCCAGGTTAGGCAATGTACTTACTGTTTGGGAAACTGCATCAGACAAATTGGACAGTTATCCAGCGATCCTGCTGCTTCTGTTTTGTCTGCACTTTCTTGCATCACTTGCAATTTGCCCTCACTTGCTGAAACGGGTTCTTCAATGTCCATCACATCAATAAACTCTGACGCTTTTTGAGCCCATTTGGGTTCCTCTTTACCTTTGCTATTTTTTGCCAATGTTACAGTAGGCCACAAGTAAACAGTCTGTTTTGGTAATGTCTGAGGTTCTCTCGCATTCTTTTCAGAACTCTTTTGTGACACATGAGGTCCTTGGATGGCTTCTTTAGATCTTTTTTGAGAGGTCTTTGGTTCTTTTATATTATCCACTAAGCCTTTTTGTAAATTTTGAGGTACTTTGATGCTCTTTATGAAACTTTTCTGTGAGGCAAGTGGTGCTTTAACACACTCTGTGGAACTCCTCTGAAAAGCCATTAGCTCTTTGATGTTCTTTGTGGCTCCACTTTGCAATTCTTCATGATCCTCGGTTGAATTTTTATTACAGACTCGCTCATTCTTTTTAGAACCTGGTACCATAAAGCTGGGTTCCAAATTGTTAACAGCATTAAGAGACTGAGGGCTTGGAGTTCTGGATTTATATAACATAGATTCTGCTAACTGTTCATTACTCTGGCTGAACTCATGCCTAAGATCAGTTGTGCAGGACTCTTTTGAAACAATAGAAGAAATAGCAGTAGGCAATGGAAACCATTCAAAACTTTGATGTCCAACTTCAAACACTTCTAATACAGTCGCCTTCTCCTGTCCTTGTCTAGCAACCTAAAATTAAAGGTGTATAAATATGGATTTGCAATGCAACATGACACATGACATATTTTGAATAATGTAGCCAATTTTAAAAATGTAGAGATTTCCCAAATTGCAGAGCACAGGCAAATTAGATGCAAAAATGTATAACAAGAGGGCCTGCTTTTTCAAATGGGTATGGGTAGATGCTGGGATTGGCTGAACCACCTACTGACATATTTCTTAGGGACTCCAGTGACCATTTGTGATCATGGTTTGATTTTTCTGAATGTATCACCAGTCTAGATGCTTATTCATCCTGCAAATTAAATATAAAATCCTACTGACAGAGTGGACGTTATCTGTAATGGTAGTAATAAGTAGGCAAAACTGAGAAATCAGGTGCCCAGATTGGAAAGTAAGATGCAAAAGACATCTAAAAAAGTGTGAGATTTAATCCACTGCAAATAAAAAAAAAAAAAAGTTACAGCAGTTTTCTAAATATGCATATATTAAAGCAGAATTAAGTGTCATGAAAAAAAATGTAAATGGGCCCCATGCAGGTTTATGCCATAATATGCTAGTATGCACTGCATACTAGAACATTATGACAGACTTACCTGTCAAAGGATGCCCTCCAGCGCTGCACTGCCTGTGCTTGAGCACATCCATCTTCTCCTGGTCTTCCTTCCGGTTCACTCTGTTCTCTGTCGCTTAAATTGCCGGCCTAGATGTGGTCACTCCTGTACATCAGCATTGGAGTCAATTCATCATGACACAAAGTGCGTGCCTTAACTGTAATCTGAGCTGCACATGTGCACCTCTGTGTCCATTAGTGCTGAAAGGCGGAGGGATGCATTTATGACAGAAGAGATCATTAGGGTCTCTTCTGTCATAAAACCCCTACCTGTCTGCATTTTTTAAAACTGGAGTTTAATACAGCTTCAAAGCATATATAGTAAATACACAATTAATTCTTTTTCAAATGTTCTTTTTTTAAGCCAATTGCTGTTTACCCCTAGCTGTTTGTAGGGGGGATTTTAGCTATGAGTAGAGTTACATTATATCTGATTTCAAAAGGACTGACATTTTACTATCCATTTTTTTTTTTTTTTTTTTACCATTTCTTCAGGTACTTCCTGGTTTCCAGGCCTAGGCAAATGATGCCATACATCCCAGGAGTTTTCAGGAGGGACAGAGGTTTTTATTCAGCAAAGCATACCCTCCTGCTTGCCAAGCTAAGGGCAGATGGATTCCAGGAAGCAAATGTTACATTAATCATCTGCCCTTACTCAAGATGGCCACGGTCAGAAATGCTAGGGGGTGTTTATCAAAGTGATTTCTCAGGAAAATAAAGCATAGAGACATGGATGGATACTTTAAAAATTAGAAATTAAATAGCGTTTTTTGTGTTTGTGGTGCTCAGATGCAGTGAAGTTCTGCCTAAACGCACCACCAAAACATCCCTTCACTTCTTGCCTGGTAAAACCACTGATGTGAGGACAGAAAATTTGGTAAAATCTCTCAAGTGGAGCCCCAAATAGCAGTTAAAACCCTACAGGAGTCCTTTCTAGAGCTGATCTTGCCAATAATGTAGTTCCTGTCCTAGAGTTAAAATGCTCACGCAATGTACAGTATTTATGGAGGAGCAGAGTTTTCACTGTATCACTATATTACTGTAACCAAGTCAGGACTACAAAACACCTCTTCTACTCACCCCTCTAACATGGGGGGGGGGTGTTCTGTGGTCCATGGAGAGATTTGGGAACTACAATAGCTGATAACAGTGGAGCACTGCAAAAAAGCACACAAGTGCAATTCTCTAAATCAAACCAGATAACAAAACACTTTCAATAGACCCAAAAGAAGCAAATAAGTTAATTGTTAGGTTTTACATGTACAGTTGTGCTCATAAGTTTACATACCCTGGCAGAATTTATGATTCCTTGGCCATTTTTCAGAGAATATGAATAATAACACAAAAACATTTCTTTCACTCATGGTTAGTGTTTGGCTGAAGCCATTTATTATCAATCAACTGTGTTTACTCTTTTTAAATCATAACAGAAACTACCCAAATGACGCTGATCAAAAGTTCACATACCCCAGATCTTAATACCGTATATTGCCCCCTTTAATATCAATGACAGCTTGAAGTCTTTTTGTGGTATTTGTGGATGAGGCTCTTTATGTTCTTAGATGGTAAAGCTGCCCATGCCTCTTGGCAAAAAGCCTCCAGTTCCTGTAATGCTGGATTCACACCTATGCATTTTTAGTGCTTTTTCCTTTTTTTGCAGATTTGCACTACAGCCCATTTAACATGGTTTCCTATGGAACACGTTCTGTAGTGCAAATCTGCAAAATGCAAAAAGCACTAAAAATGCATAGGTGTGAATCAGGCCTAAATTCTTGGGCTGTCTTGCATGAACTGCACGTTTGAGATCTCCCCAGAGTGGCTCAATGATATTGTGGTCAGGGGACTGAGATCGCCACTCCAAAACCTTCACTTTATTCTGCTGTAGCCAATGACAGGTCGACTTGTCCTTGTGTTTTGGATCATTGTCATGTTGGAATGTCCAAATACGTCCCATGCGCAGCTTCCTGGCTGATGAATGCAAATGTTCCTCCAGTATTTTTTGATAACATACTGCATTCATCTTGCCAACAATTTTGACCAAATTTCCTGTGCCTTTGTAGCTCACACATCCCCAAAACGCGATCCACCTCTGTACCTTTCATCATAGGCCTTGTTGACTCCTCTTCTAAATGTAGCATTTATGGTTGTGGCCAAAAAGCTCAATTTTGGTCTCATCACCCCAAATGACTTTGTGCCAGAAGGTTTGAGGCTTGTCTTGTGCTGTTTGGCGTGTTGTAAGCGGGATACTTCATGGCATTTGCATAGTAATGGCTTTCTTCTGGTGACTCGACCATGCAGCCCATATTTCTTCAAGTGCCTCTTATTGAACACCTTGAAACAGCCACACCACATGTTTTCAGAGAGTCCTGTATTTCACCTGAAGTTATTTCTGGGTTTTTCTTTGCATCCCGAACAATTTTCCTGGCAGTTGTAGCTGAAATTTTAGTTTGGCGTATTGTAAGCGGCATACTTTGCGGCATTTGCGTAGTAATGGCTTTCTTCTGGCGACTCGACCAGCAGCCCATCTTTCTTCAAGTGCCTCCTTATTGTGCATCTTGAAACAGCCACATCACATGTTTTCAGAGAGTCCTGTATTTCACCTGAAGTTATTTCTGGGTTTTTCTTTGCATCCCGAACTATTTTCCTGGCAGTTGTGGCTGAAACTTTAGTTGGTCTACGTGACCGTGGTTTGGTTTCAACAGATCCCCTAATTTTCCACTTCTTGATTAGCGTTTGAACACTGCTGATTGGCATTCTGAATTCCTTGGATATATTTTTATATCCCTGTTTAAACACAGATGATTGATAATAAATGGCTTCAGACAAACATTAACCATGAGTGATTTTTTTTTCTGTTTTATCATTCATATTCTCTGAAAAATGGCCAAGAACTCATAAAGTCTGCCAGGGTATGTAAACTTATGAGCACAACTGTACTTTATTTTGCCCAGTAAATGGGTAATTACTGAGTCATTATCTGCAAAATGAACAGCACAATTCTGGCTACTATAGGGAATCATTCCACTTTTCTTTGATCACAATAAATATCATTACTACAATATTACATATATGTTCCAAACTTCCTTATTGTGGCTATATACTGTGTAGGTTTACACATATATTTGATTTTTTTTTCTGTACTCACCATAAAATCATTCTTTGTGTTCATTAAAGAGCACAGTTGAGATCTTGATCTCTGACAATTGGGTTTAGAGTACTGCCTTCAGGAGTAGGACTTTAGGCAACAAAACAAAAGCACAGCCCAGGGGTGGCCCCTGACCAAGGCCAAAACCCCTATTTGCTAGGGAGAGCTCAGGTATTCACAATGCAGTATATAAAGAACAGGACATAGACAAAAACAGCTAGAGGTGTGTTTGGGACAGTCCAGTATTTATATCTCCCCCTGAAGCAGTGCCTAAGTACTAAGCACCACATCAACATACACCTAGGAGAGGGTGAAAATAAGGGTACCCATAGACCACTCCAGCTAAGGAAAGGAGGGCATGCTTGCTTATGGGGTTCTGGTGTGGAGCTACTTACCACCTCAGAGGAATAAGGGTATCCTCCCCTGAGACAACTCCTCTCAATCAGAAAGAGCGTGCTGTCAGCCGGCAGGAACACAAAACAAAGAGATCACTAGGTCATATGTACCCCACCATGTGGAACAATCACTAGCTGCCTTCATGTCTAGGATTGGCCTGTTTCAGCCAAACCTGTATGTAGCCAAGTCTCTACATGCACTCGGTAGCTGAGTTGGTGTACACTATCATCCTGCTGGTCACTCAGCTCAGCCGTTGATTTAGGGTCATGCAAACTGAAGGAAAAATAAAATGAAGAAATCCCTGCAAAAACAAAATAGGAACAAAAAATAAATGTATGGGGACTAGTGCGCAAAAGACCACAAGATGAACAAACAATATCTGAAACTGACAATGAGGTACCCGGTAGAGAGCTGCCAACATAGATGGGTCCACTCAGTTCCCCCAAGGAAAACAATAAAATTATATAGAATATGTGGCGCTACTCTATCAGTCAGTAACAATCAGACAATAAAGAAGCCTAAACCGTAAAAATCTGAGGTGGGAGATAAAGTCACGTGGTGTGACGCAACGCGTCAGGGTAGGAGGAGTCAGGTGCCGACGCTTCTCGGGGACGGCCGAACCCGGAAGCTTTACACATCTACTGATCGCTGCTATTTTTAATGTAAGTTTTTATGTTTGATTAATAAACTTATTCGTAAATACTACACCATGAGACCTCTCCTTTGTTCCTAAACAATTGCTGGGATTACTGTGAGCGGCGGGAGGAGATCCAGAGTGACAGTTCTGCTGACATCGCTCCAGGAAATACATCCTCTCCTAGATTATCCATCCGCTCTACTTGGCCCATTGGGGCCGCTGCTGGAGGTGAGAGGCTGGGGGAAACACTTGGTGTATGCACCAGAACGTATATAAAAGAAGAGCACCAGTCACTACACACTTGGCACTTCAACTAAAGATTGGTCTTTGCAGACATCACTCATCACAGTCTCACTTTTTTATGGACTAAATTGCACCATTGTCACTGTGTGGGAAGGCATCTCTGTTGTGGGATTGCCTGTCCTCATATTATTTATTATTATTTATTTTTCTACTCATTAATACTTATTTATAGTGCATTAGATTATTATGATTGCACCATTTTTCACTGTTTGTATTTTATATTGATACTGTGGATTCACATCAATATGGAATTTCTGCATGATTCAGACTTCTTTGCAATTTTGCACATAATTTAATATGGTTCACTTTTAAGATATGATATCATCACTAGAGATTTATTGATTTTTAGCTTTCACTTGTGGTACACCTTAAGTTTTATTTGGTGTTTTGCCTATCATCCTAGTTTTATGGTCAGTTTGTTTGGGAAGTCATTATATTTTTATTTATAAGTTTCTTTCTGATTGTCACTTCCCTTGAGGCAGGGTGGCTGATATAGTATACTATTGATTTTATTTTCATCGAGCATTTTAATGATTGTCATTCACCCATCTACCTCTACAATTCAGAATTGCTGTCTTCTCTGAGGGACTCCTGTGTGTTACCAGTCCCTAGCTCATTTTAATTTTCTTTTGTCTTGTATTTATGGGTTGGATTTTATTTTGTCTACCTTATCTCCCACCTCAGATTTTTATGGTTTAGGCTTCTTTATTGTCTGATTGTTACTGACTGATAGAGTAGCGCCACATATTTTATATAATTTTATAAAAATAGGAACAAAGATTCCCAGCAGGGAGCTTACCTAGACTTACCAAGGGTCCTTACTAAGACACTAGGTGAAAAACTGAGCTGCAAATAGAAGATTTGGCTACAATTGGGGGCCTAACCCTAGACTGTGCTTTTGTTTTTTACCTAGTGTCTCACTCCTGAAGGTAGCGCTATAAACCCAGTGGTTAGAGATAAAAACAATCTTAGCTGTGCCTTTTAATAAATGAAAGAGAACACTATATTTCAAGCATGATATTCTAATTGCAGGATGAAAGGGTCTAGTGCAATGAAAATGTAGAAAGTGTTACAACCAAGTTGTTGCTTTTTCTCTTTATCTCCTTCCATTTTAATCTTCACAGTAAACACTGTTGTGTCATGGTTATGCCTTCTGTGAGGGGTATTATACAATCAAGCATGGTCAAGTACAGTACATAAAGTGAATATCAATCTGCGCAATCTCGTGAAATAAAGTAGTGTAAAAAAAGGTAATAATAATAGCTGCTATCACTAACAAGTGTTCTCACTTCACCTAAAAGGTGCAAATCAATAAACAGTGCTGCGCTATAAATCAAAAACAATTAATAAACAAGTGTAACAAAAAAAAATGGTAATCAATAAACATATAATGCTGAAAGTTCATATATAAAGTTCATATATTAAATCTGTGACTGATTGAAGTGAATTAAAAAAAAAATTAATATATCAACAGTGCAAAAATCCAAAGTGCTTGTTCTCTCCTGCACCAGTCTCAGGTGTTCACCTCACATCTGAGTCAAATCAGCAGTGTATCAGGGCATCCAAAAAGCATCCCTTTATGTCAAAAGCGTTTTTTGACCAGCTAGAAAACAGCGATAGTGAATAAGAATTACTTGCAGAATTGAGCGATAGTGATTCGTGGGGAAATTCGTCATCAAACACTGAAAGCTAACAACAGCGACAATTCTGCAACTGAGCAAATTTCAGTGTTCTTGATTTTATTACATTATTGAATAAATTTTATTATTATAATTGATAATTATTGATAGTTATTTTTTATAATTTATGATTTTGTGTTTCAAACTTTATTATACCCAGGATGTCTACTAGACTCTTGTTTGGACAGATTTAAGCGAGTTATTCCTAAGAATTACAGGCCTACAATATAAAACCCCTAATTACTATGAGAAACAAAGTACTGCTTTGAGACGCAAAAATCTGACATAATCATACTGCCAGGGAGGTTAAGGGACACATGGTCAGAAGGAATTCTGAAATGTACAGGTTATACTGCCACTGACCCTGGCAACAAAAATGGTTAGCCAGTATAACCCCTCCCACTCCCAGTATGCTTCAGTTTTGTACAAAAACAATGTGATAGTAAGACAGAGGGGTGGGAACTGAATTCCCTAATTAAATCCTAGAAAAGCCAACAAGGATGGCACGTGATGCTGACGTGAGACGTCTGAGCGGGGGGAGGGGGGGAGGGGCCTGATAGTGGCGCTGGAGTGAGGGAGCAGAGGCGGGCTGGACTGCCCAGGCAGCTTGAGTGTGGCGCGGGGTGAGAGCCCGCTGCTTCATCTCCAAAAGGACCTCTGAAGGACTCCCTAGGTCTCCCCGCCGCAGCTCCGTCAACGGACGACGAGTGGTTACTTGGAGCCGGCTGTTTGCGAGGGCGAGCGTGGAGGTGGACAGCCTGTGTCATCCTGGCGATGAGCTGACTCCGTTCAAGGCCCGGCGTGGGGATTAGCCTATACCTCGGCTCAGCGTGGAGTGCCCCCCCTTGTCTGACCCCCCCACTGTAGTCTATCGCACATACCAGCCAGTTACACCGTGACACATTGGCTGGGGAAGTGGTAAGGAAACAGCATTCCAGGAAGCTCCTGACATAGTGAAAGCCTCCCGCTGGGATCGGTCGCCTGGAGAAGAGGATTATCTGAGAGGGCATCAAAACAGCTTGACTCGAGAGAGGCAGGAAAAGACATCTCCCACAGGTATGAAATTTAACTCTTGCCAATGTTGAAGAACTGCGGGGTCTTGCACCCTAAAGAAGATTTATAGAGACTTGTTCATAAAAACCCTGATTTATGATTATATGGTGGCTTACATGCACTTGCTTGCTTGCTTGTTTTAAGAGGGCCTCATTCCCTTCTTGCCAAGCGTCCCTAGAAATAGGATAATCCCGGCGTACTTTTCGGGACTACCAGGTGTAAAGGGCGAGAAATTGGCCGTACGCTAATTATAGCAACTATAATACGGAGTCAGCGAGCCCTGGAGTGAAGCCGCACTAGTCGCTGTAGCTGAAGGTCTTGGAAGCCTGTTGTAATGTGAGTCTGAGGGACTGTATATAAAGTTCGGACACACTTAATCATAGCAGCAGGTGAGCAAGCAAGGAGGAGTATGAGAGGACGGACTCAAAGAACAGCTGAATCCAAGACCCCTAGGGAGAGTCTAAACTCCAGTTCAATTCAGAAATACCTCAAAGAGGCGAGTTCAAAGAGTCCGGGTTTAGATATGAAACAAGCAGAAACGAAAGATAAAAAGAAAGACCAGCTGAAACAAAAGGGGGGACAGGGGGAGAGGCCCAGGGAAGACCCAGAGCTGGAAGGAGCGTTCACTATCAGTGATATGGAGGAGCAAAGAAACATTGCGCTAATCCCTACTAAGACAGAAATGCTGGAAATGTTCTCCAAACTTGAAAACTCTATAAAATCAGAAATATTAAATGTGCAGACGGATATGGGCCACCTGTTGCGCAGAGTTGAAGAGGCAGAAGAGGCGTCAGGAATCCAGGCTAAAGAGATTTCGGAACTAAAAATGCAAATGAGGAAAATGCAGAGCGAATATTGCATACTGACATATAAACTGGAAGAACAAGAAAACCAAAGTCGCCGTCAAAACTTGCGGATTAGATCTCTTCCTGAACAACAGAATGAGGACTTAGGGAATAAAATGCAAAAATGTTTTAACCCTATTCTGGGAAGACGGGAAGATGAGGCTCTAAGGATTGATAGGGTGTATAGGATTAGAAAACCCTCTAATATGAAACAAGACATACCCAGAGATGTAATTGTCAAATTCCACTCATATGAGGTTAAAGAGAAGATCTGGAATAACCTTCGGGGAGCTTCCCCAGTTCGTTTTGAAAATAAAGACCTACAGATTTTCTCTGACCTGTCTGCTGGAACCCTGGCACGGAGAAGGCAACTTAGACCACTGCTTAATCAACTGAGAAGGGCGAATATAAAATATAGCTGGGGGTTTCCAACATCCCTGCTAGTAATGAAAGAGGGCAGATCATACAGGATGAGGTTCCCGGAGGAGATTCAGGACTTCTGTCAAAGTCTGGGTATCCCCACCCCGGACATACCGTGTTAAGCGGGTCTCTTGAGAGGATATTGAGAGGACACTGAAATAAATGGAGGAACTTTTTTTTTTTTTTTTTCTCCTCTCAGGGGGGTCTGTTATAAGGTCTATTGCATTTCAAACTAAGTAATGTTTTGACTGAGGGGGGGGGGGGGTGAAATGTGATATTGAAAAAGACAGAGGGTGCTGCTTTTGGGGCGGGGGTCTTGGGGAGGTGGATACTCAGGGTTGGTCTGCCCGTCTTCGTCCCTCCTGTCCCCCTTCCCGTCACTTTTTGCGGCGGGAGTGGGGACATCAGTGGCTGCTACCGGAGTCTCACCCTTAGAAAAGAAGCACGCAGTATGGGATCAAGTACGATTCTTACTTGCTGGCTTAGGGCTGGTGCGCGGCCGGGGGGGTGGGAGGGGAGGAGGGGGTCTCAACCTGCAGGGGAGGTTATATACGAGCAGCGGATGATAGATAATATTGAATTAAATGTTAGACTTAAATTTCTTATCTTATAACGTTAAGGGACTGAACTCGCCGGCTAAAAGACATAAGATACTAAAGGAACTCCAACATTATGGAGCTGATATAGTATTCCTCCAGGAAACTCATCTGGCCCTGGATTCTAATATTAAGTTGCACTCCCCAGCATTGCCCACTTGGTTTTACAGCAATACTCCCATAAGGAGATCCAAGGGAGTAGCAATTGGATTTTCAAAAACATCAAAATTTTCACTGTTATAGATTGACGGACCCAGACGGCTGCTATCTCTTCCTTAATGGCAACTTAGGGAATAAAACGTTCACCTTAGCAAACGTTTATTGTCCTAACAAAAACCCGACTGTATTCTTAAAACAGGTGTTGGCTAAATTGATGGAGTTCAGGGAAGGGGAGGTGGTTCTGGCGGGGGATTTTAATTTTGGTCTCGACCCCATCTCAGATAGTACGTCCCGGGCTCAGGAGACAAGTAAGGTTCAATTAAGAACGATCAGGCGACAGCTGCACCAATGCCATCTGATGGATGTGTGGAGGGTGCAGCATGCAAAAGTAAACGATTACACCTTCTTCTCCCCTGTGCACGGGACGTACTCAAGATTGGATTACATTCTGATGGACCATAGTCTACTGGACTTTGTGGAGGAAACTAGAATAGAAATTACATCGCTATCAGATCATTCCCCAGTCTCAATGAGGGTCAGGATTCCGGAGCTTCAAAGACAACCATTTTCGTGGAAGTTGAATGAAAATCTACTTATAGTCAACCAAGTTTCAGAAAGGGTACAGGAAGAAATTGATTTTTTTTTTAAGGTTAACGACACAGGAGAAACCTCTCCGCCCATTCTCTGGGAAGCACATAAAGCGTATATTAGGGAGGGTCCTTATTTCTATCGGGGCTGGGGTGAAAAAAAAGAGAAAAGAAGAAAGGGAAAAACTCATTGAAGAAATCTCTTTATTAGAACAGATCCACAAAAAGTTCAAGGGACAGAACCAGGAAAGCTTCCGCCTGTTAGCCTCTAAAAGGGAGGAGTTAAGGGACAGCATGGAGCAGGACTCAAAAAGGGCCTTAAACAAAATAACAAGGAGATAGATATTTTTGGGGAAATAAATCAAGCAACTGGCAAGGTTATTGAAAAAGAAAAGAGACCTGAATTTCATCGAGAAAATACAGGAGAGGTAGTTGCCACAACTAAAGGGATAGCGGAAGAATTTAAGAAGTTCTATGAAGCTTTGTACCCTATTAGACAAAAGGGAGTGGTGGATCAATCTGAGAATAGGAAGGTGGAAGAATTCTTGAAGGGGGCAGGGGTGGCTGGGTTGTCCGAAGAAGACAGTAGTTCTGGACAGACCCATAACCGAAGAGGAAATACATGCAGCTTTGAATAATTCTCCAAAGAGGAAAAGTCCGGGCCCCGACGGGTTTACCACCCTTTACCTGAAACAATACAAACATACATTGGTGCCAAGGCTCTGCCACTACTGGAACGAACTGGGCTCCAATTGTTTAATGGAGGGAGATGCTCTGTCAGCGACCATAACGTTGATATTAAAAGAAGGGAAAAATAATATGCTTTGTTCTAGTTATAGACCCATTGTGCTGTTAAATGTGGACGTTAAACTATACGCCAAGGTGTTGGCTAGTAGACTGAAGGACAAAATGACCACCTTGGTGCATCCAGACCAGGTAGGCTTTGTCCCGGGTAGACAGGGCAGGGACAATGGAGTGCAATCATTGCTCCTTCTAGAGTCCCCTAAATCTGGGGGGCCCCCAGTTCTATTCCTTTCAATGGACGCTGAAAAAGCTTTTGACAGGGTAGACTGGGGGCTTATGATTAAAACTTTGGAAGTGATGGGGGTTGGCCCAAGATTCATTTCCTGGGTGAAAATACTATATAATCACCCTTCAGCATCCGTAAAGGTGAACGGGGTTCTTTCCAGACCTTTTAGGATGGAGAACGGTACTAGGTAGGGGTGCCCTCTGTCCCCCCTTTTATTTGTTCTGTCCTTAGAGCCCTTGCTGGCTGCCATTCGTAATAATCCAGATTGTAGAGGGGTGATGATAGGATCAGAAGAACATAAACTCACGGCATTTGCCGATGATGTTATGTTCTATATTACAAACCCTAGGATTACAATTCCGAATTTGCTACAGATTTTAAAAAGGTGCGGAGATATTTCAAACTTTAAAATAAATCTGAGCAAATCCGAGGTATTAAATATAAATGTGGGCAAACAAGAAGAAGAGAGTCTTTCGGGGGTTTTTCCCTTTCCTTGGAGAAAGGAAATCAAATATTTGGGAATTAAATTATCTAACACACTGAAAAAAATGTACCTAACTTCATTCCCTTGTTGGATGAAATTAGGCAAGAAACAAGAAGTCTGTCAATGCGGCCCCTCTCCTGGTTTGGACGCATCAATGCAGCAAAAATGATGCTAACCCCTAAAATACTGTATAAATTCCAGATGCTGCCAATCCCACATTCATATTTGAGAGCCCTAGGAGACCTAATTGCAAGGTTTGTCTGGTGTGGCAAAAAGCCACGAATTGCTCATTCAGTCCTGATCAGGGGGGGAAAAAAAAAAAAAGGAGGACTTGCTCTTCCGGATTTCAATAAATACTACACCTCAGTAATACTTTCACGGGTTATAGAATGGTCAAAGGAGGTCTCGTACAGGAGATGGGTTAATATTGAACACAGTTTGAGTAGTAAAGATTTAGGTCACATTATTTGGAACCCTCCAAAATATAGAACACTGAGCACTAATACAGCGTCTTTAATGCAAAACACTCTTAAACTATGGGATCAGATTCACTCACAGAATAAATGGTGTCACAATTCTCCTTTGATTTATATGAAAGACAATAAATTTTTTGAGCCGGGGATGAGGGAGGTAATTGGATAAAAAATGGAAGCACACAATTAAAAGATTTAAATAGAGAGGGGAAAATACGCACGTATCTCGACTTGAAAGCCGAGACAGGTCTTATGGTGATTGATCCATGGAGGTACACCCAGTTGTCGCTCTTTATTGAGAAATGTCCGAAACCAATCAGAGGTGAGGAAGAGTATAGGCCGCTCGAGGAGCTCTGTAAGAGAGATAAATCAGGAAATATTATTTCCCAACTCTATAAAATTCTGACCTCGATGGAAGAACTGGATGTACCTCCATATATCAAGAAATGGGAAAGGGAGTTAGGGTCACAGTGTAGTAAACCCACATTAGAGAAGATTTTGAAAATGATACATGGTTCTTCAGCTGATATTAAGAGGACTGAGATAAACTTTAAATGTCTTGCAAGATGGTATGCCACACCAGACAAAATAAGCAAATTTTACCAGGATAAATCTGAGAAACGTTGGAGAGGGTGTACAAATATAGGAACGATGGCCCACATATGGTGGGAGTGTCCCATTATAAAAACATATTGGAAAAAAATTATAGAACTAACCAAGGAAATTACTAATAAACCCTTATTAGAAGACCCATGGATATGTTTATTCCATGGTACTGAGGAGCCTATTAAGCGTTAGCAAACATCTATTGTCCCTATATTATTGGATGCCGCTAAGAAGCAGATTTCAAAGAAATGGTTGCATCCAGGGAGTCCAAATACTCGTGACTGGCTCTTCTATGTAAACGAAATTTATAATATAGAGTGTCTGGATAGTTTGGGAGCTGAGTCAGATGAGGGGGACGCACGCATAGATAAATGGGCAGGGTGGCGAAGCTTTCAGAGTACATGGAGTTACCTTGAGGATATTATAGTTAAATTCCATGGGTTTGGGATTTGGGAAAGTACGGAAGGATATATGGATGACTGCTTGCTTTATTGTAACCACCTGCAGGAAGGGGGTGGGGAGGGTGGGAATGGGTGGTGGGGAGGGTATTAACTGTAGAGGGATTTCTGTACCTCTCTCTCCATGATAATGTTTTGTAAGCCTGCTTATGAACCCTGTATGGTTTTAGTTTTGTACTTATAAAATATAAATAATTTTAAAAAAATGAAAAGCCAACAATCCTGTTTTCTTTATCATTCATTAAGGGACTCAGGTTCAGAAGGAAATCCAAAAACTTTGAGATGTCCAAAGGCAATCCAACTAAGAGACTGAAAACACAGCAAACCAAATCCTTACATACGCACAAGCAACCTAGCAGACTGTGGCTGCTTTCAGCCAAAAAAGCTGCCTGAAGGACCTTATGACCAAAACTTGGCATCAACTGAGGCCTGAGCATCCACCTGGTAAAGTTTAGAGACGATGTAAACAAAAGATGGTGGCAGCCTTGCA
This sequence comes from Aquarana catesbeiana, assembly GCF_042186555.1. NCBI lineage: Eukaryota > Metazoa > Chordata > Amphibia > Anura > Ranidae > Aquarana > Aquarana catesbeiana. The sequence goes on from NC_133333.1 coordinate 174,178,938, forward strand.
AATCTGGTAAACAAATGTGTGATTCTGAAAGGCCTAAGAGGCACCAATTGATTTAGTAGAGTGAGTTTTGACAGAAAAAGTTTGAGAGAGAGGTAGGCTTGCCCTTACGGAGACCCTCAGGAATGACAAATTGGGAAATCAGTCATTCTAATAGAAGAGCAAAATCTAGTATGCATATGTATGAATGTGAGCTCTGGACCTTAGATTGTAAGCTCCTTGAGGGCAGGGACTGATGTGAATGTAGAATATATATGTAAAGTGCTGCGTAAATCGATGGCACTATACAGTTGTGCTCATAAGTTTACATACCTGGCAGAATTTATGATTTCTTGGCCATTTTTCAGAGAATATAAATAACACAAAAACATTTCTTTCACTCATGGTTAGTGTTTGGTTGAAGCCAATTATTATCATTCAACTGTGTTTACTCTTTTTAAATCATATTCACAACAGAAACTACCTAAATGACCCTGAACAAAAGTTTCCATACCCTGGTGATTTTGGCCTGATTACATGCACACAAGTTGACACAAAGTGGTTTGAATGACTATTAAAGGTAACCATCCTCATCTGTGATCTGTTTGCTTGTAATTAGTGTGTGTGTATAAAAGGTCAATGAGTTTCTGGACTCCTGACAGACCCTTGCCTCTTTCATCCAGTGCTGCACTGACATTTTGGATTCTGAGTCATGGGGAAAGCAAAAGAATTGTCAAAGGATCTGTAGGAAAAGGTAATTGAACTGTATAAAACAGGAAAGGGATATAAAAAGATATCCAAGGAATTGAGAATGCCAATCAGCAGTGTTCAAACTCTGATCAAGAAGTGGAAAATGAGGGGTTCTGTTCAAACCAAACCACGGTCACGTAGACCAACTAAAATTTCAGCCACAACTGCCAGGAAAATAGTTCGGGATGCAAAGAATAACCCACAAATAACTTCAGGTGAAATACAGGACTCTCTGAAAACATGTGGTGTGGCTGTTTCAAGATGCACAATAAGGAGGCACTTGAAGAAAGATGGGCTGCTGGTCGAGTCGCCAGAAGAAAGCCATTACTACGCAAATGCCACAAAGTATGCCGCTTACAATACGCCAAACAGTACATAGACAAGCCTCAAACCCTCTGGCACAAAGTCATTTGGAATGAAGAGACCAAAATGTAGCTTTTTGGCCACAACCATAAACACTACATTTTGAGAGGAGTTAACAAGGCCTATGATGAAAGGTACACCATTCCTACTGTGAAACACGGAGGTGGATCGCTGATATTTTGGGGATGTGTGAGATACAAAGGCACAGGAAATTTGGTCAAAATTGTTGGCAAGATGAATGTAGTATGTCATCAAAAAATACCGGAGGAACATTTGCATTCATCAGCCAGGAAGCTGCGCATGGGACGTACTTGGACATTCCAACATGACATTGATCCAAAACACAAGGCCAAGTCGTCAAGACCAGTCATTGGCTACAGCAGAATAAAGTGAAGGTTCTGCTGTGGCTATCTCAGTCTCCTGACCACAATATCATTGAGCCACTCTGGGGAGATCCCAAATGTGCAGTTCATGCAATACAGCCCAAGAATTTACAGGAACTGGAGGCTTTTTGCCAAGAGGAATGGGCAGCTTTACCATCTGAGAAGATAAAAAGCCTCATCCACAAATACCACAAACAATTTCAAGCTGTCATTGATATTAAAGGGGGCAATACACGGTATTAGGATCTGGGGCATGTGAAGTTTTGATCAGGGTCATTTGGGTAGTTTCTGTTGCCATTAGGATCTAAAAAGAGTAAAAACAGTTGATTGATACCTTTCATGACTAAGCCTATTTCTGACATTTGGAGTTTACAAGTTAAAATCCGTATTTTTTGCTAGAAAATTACTTAGAGCCCCCAAACATTATATATATATTTTTTAGCAGAAAATCTAGAGAATAAAATGGCGATTGTTGCAATATTTGATGTCACACGGTATTTGTGCAGCGGTGTTTTAAACGCAACTTCTTGGGAAAAGGGACACTTTCATGAATTTAAAAAAACGAAACAGTAAAGTTACCCCAATTTTTTTGTATAATGTGAAAGATGATGTTACGCTGAGTAAATCGATACCAAACATGTCACGCTTTATAATTGCACGCACTCATGGAATGGCGACAAACTACGGTACCTAAAAATCTCCATAGGCGACGCTTTAAATTTTTTTTACAGTTACCAGGTTAGAGTTACAGAGGAGGTCCAGTACTAGAACTATTGCTCTCGCTCTGACGATCGTGGCGATACCTCACGTGTGATTTGAACACCGTTTACATATACGGGCGCGACTTCTGTATGCGTTTTCTTAGTGCGTGACCTCGCAGGGATGGGGGCGCTTTAAAAAATTTTTTACTGTCACGATTCCTTGTGACAGTAATAGGCGGTGACAGGTACTCTTTATGGAGGGATCGGGGGTCTAAAAGACGGGAGGGGGGACGTCCCTTCCCGCTCCTCCGGGATAACAATTGAGTGGCTTTTAGCCGCATCGGTTGTTATTCCTGGAAAGCCGATCGCCCGCTCTAAAGAGCAGTACCAGGATGATGCCTGCAGCTGTAGGCATCATTCCAGTATAACCCCCGAAAGCCGAGGCTGCACATCTGTGTACGCTCGGCAGGAAGGGGTTAAATGGCTTCAGCCAAACACTAACGCATGAGTGAAACAAAAGTTTTTGTGTTATCATTCATATTGTCTGAAAAATGGCCAAGAAATCATACATTCTGCCAGGGTATGTAAACTTATGAGCACAACTGTATAAGTACCTGTACTAAATAGGAGCTGACAGGGAAACTTGAACAGCCTGCACCACATTGAAACAATGGGTGAAAGATCATTGGGATGTACTGGAGAAGGACAGGTAGATAGAAGTACAATGTATTGGTTAAGGTGGAAAAAAGGCACCCTGCACCACTTCTACACAATGAATGGAATTCATTGCGAATTACTACAGCAGGACAGAGGGATAGAAGTACAATGTACTGTGCCACCACCTTATAAGAAAGGCCTCAAGACACCTATTTTCCGGTAAAGCAAAAATTAAGTGTTTTCTTGCAGCACAAAACCGCCAACTTGGAAACTTGTCTCAAACGGAATGATGGGAAAAGAAAGTGAGAACAAGCAGAAGGATAGTTCTGATAGGTTCAAAGGGTGGTTTCTGATGAGTTGACAGAACCAGGTTGAGGTCCAACAGTGTCACAGGTGGATGTGGTGAACAATTCCCTGCACAAAGGCTTTTACTAAAGAATACCAGGCAATAGGGGTGTTGAAACTAATCGTAGCATCGATGCATCGCGATTCGACCACCCTCGATGCGGCATCGATGCTACGACTTGCATAAATCGATTATATGATCACGTCACCCGCGCACCGCTATATGCACTGCCAATTAACCGAAAGCAGTCGTGGGCGTTAGCCGCGCCTCTTTTTCCGCCCCCGCTGAGGGCATCCCCAGCTGCCCGGCATCAACACGCGAGACACGTGGAGCGAGTGTCCCCCAACTCCCGACAAGTCATGATCCGGTCCTGACTCCCCAGAGCCTTCCTCCTTGACTCACCTCACTGTGTGCAGTGTGCACACACAGGCTGCCTCCATCCTCCTTACAACAGGCTACTGTTGGAGACCCGAGATGCCAGACGGCCGCGGTTGTCCTCCGGTCCCCCTCACAGGCTGCTCGAGAGTCGTCATCATCATCATGTACTTATTTGGGGATGCACACTGGCAGCATTTGATGGGGCACAGTAGCGGCAATTGATGGCACACTGCCAGCAATAGATGGGCACAGTAGCGGCACTTGGTGGCACAGTGTCAGCAATTGATGGGTACATTAGCGGCAATTAATGAGCACACTGGCAATTGATGGGCACACTGGCAGCAATTGATGGGTACAGTAGCTGCGTTTGATGGCACAGTGGTGGCAATTTATGGGTGCAGTGGCAGCATTTGATGGGCACAGTGGCAGCATTTGATGGGCACAGTGGCGGCAATTGATGGCATGGCATAGTGGCTGCGTTTGATGGGCACAGTGGCTGCGTTTGATGGGCATAGTGGCGGTGATTGATGGCACAGTGGCTGCGCTTGATGGGCACAGTGGCGGAAATTGATGGCACAGTGGTTATGTTTGATGGGCACAGTGGCTGCGCTTGATGGGCACAGTGGCTGCGCTTGATGGGCACGGTGGCTGCGTTTGATGGGGGTTTGTTTCAGTTTGTTTGCGCCCCCCCAAAAAATTTTGAGCACCAGCCGCCACTGACTACTAGTAATAATATAACATATTATATATCATATATCTGATGCACCATTATGTGGACTGCAAATTTGCCAAATTATGAAAAAATTAAAGTGACCAATGAGAATGACCATACCATTTCAACATTAATTATGGTTTATGTATGTCTTATTGTCTTAGTGATTGATTCACATCACAGCTTCATGGATTTTAAATTGATACCCTTTTTTTTGTATGATTTTTGTTTTTGCTCAACACTGCCCCACACATGCAGTCATGCAATGCATGTGTGGGGCAGTAATGAGCAAAACCATAATTCATACAACAAAAAAAAAGGTATCAATGAAGATGTGATTTGAATCAATCACTAAGTCAATATAAACCATAATTTATGAAATGGCATACATTGTCGTTTGGGGGGACGTTATGGGGACATTGTCCGCAGTCTCTGCCCATCTCTTGTATCATGTCTGCAGTCTCGGATCCTCTCTAGTATCATGTCCGCAGTCTCTGATCCTCTCTAGTAACATGTCCGCAGTCTCTGATCCTCTCTTGTATCATGTCCGCAGTCTCTGATCCTCTCTTGTATCATGTCCGCAGTCTCTGATCCTCTCTAGTATCATGTCTGCAGTCTCTGACCCTCTCGTAGTATTTTGGGGTCAGTCTGGAGCATCTCTTTAAGTTGTCTGCTGTGTTTACACTTTGCTACATGCAGAGTTTTTTTTTTTTTTAAGAACAGATAATATAAAAAAAAACAGTTCTTCTGACTGCTTGAATTTTTTGGATGAAAACTGTGTGCAGTAATCGTGATGCATCGTGGAATCGAATCGTGGACAAGATAATCGTAAACGAATCGTGAGGCCAGTGAAAATGTGCACCCCTACCAGGCAAGCGATCAGTCGATGTCTGACTCAGGGCCAAGACTGAAGAAAAGTTGGGATTCATCCCGAGTATTTCCTGGGATAGAATTACCTTTGCTCACACCATGAGAGAAAGGGATTTTTTTTTTTTTTGTTACTCAGCATAAAATACCTTTCTCAGAGTTCACTGACAGACACAGATCTTCTGATTCTTGACCATAGGTGGTGCTAAAAAACCCTACGGTCAAGAATCAAAAGAGCTGTGTCCATCAACGAACATAGGATAAACACCGCTTTATATAGGTAGAAGGAAGGATGTGCAGCTGAAAGGCCAGCTGAGTGTCCAGAGGATGGCAAATAATCAGACTAAGGGTAACTGAACCGGGGGTACTAGGGCCCTGTGGAGCTAGACTACCACACCTCCCTAGAAAGGTCATATGACCTTTTGCTTGTGATTTTTCACGTGTTGTGCTAAATGTCCCCAAAGGGGTACTTACAACTTTCACTGCTGTGGATAGGCAAGGATGAGGTTTTCTGTGCCGGTACTAAAGGCTGATGAACCAAGAAAGGAGTCCAAAGATCGCTTTGCTGCACTGTGGGAGTCGGGGGCTCCTGGTGCCAACAGAGAGTACATCAAGAGGAAGAAAATGGCACACACGTGCTGTGAAGCCACTGAATATGAGGCTGCGCAACAGATGGCCACAGAAGACCAAGAAAAACTCCACCAAAATTTAAATTACTGAAATTTCTGATAAGGAAGACTCAAAAGGGTGTGCCACATCCCAGATAGAACAGTGAAAGAAAGAGACCCCCTAGGGGGGGACTTTAGAGGCACTACCACATAAACAAAAAATAGTAGAAAAATAGAAAATATTTATTGACATAACATTGGTAAAATATTGCACATGACCGTGGATAAAATTATATACACAACTGCAAAATAAATGATATAACTTCCTTAACCCACTTAACTTTGGGTTAAGGAAGTTATATCATTTCTTTTGCATTTGTTGTGTATATAATTCTATCCACAGTCATGTGCAATATTTTACCAATGTTAAAGTTAATAAATATTTTCTATTTTTCTACTATTTTTTGTTTATGTGGTACTGCCTTTAAAGTCCCACCCCTAGGGGGTCTCTCTCTTTCAAAATTTAAATGACTGCCGTTCCCGCCTCATGGCTGCAACACTCGCGGCAGGATGTTGGACACCAAACCTCATCTTTTCTTTTCACTTAGTGATGTACATACCCCAAAAGAGTCTTGAGAAACAGCCTCTGCAAACTACAGCCCTGGACTTGAATAGCAAATGCGCTACAGGGCAAGGTGGGAACCCAAGCAGAATATAATGCCCAAAGATACATCTCTGGCTGGCCTTGCATCATCTACAAGCAAGGTCTGGATTAGGACCCCCAAGGTGTCAACAAATCTAGAAGATGCAGAAAGGAACCACAGTGCCTATGGTACAGCCAGGAATCTTGCCAGAAGAAAATTTTCTCTCAGAGAGAAGCTGCCCCATCACCTAAGGACTTTAGCAAAAAAACTGAGGCTAGCTGGGAGTGGGAGGGGCTATACAGTGATTTCCCTGCTGCTTTGTTTTTGCCACTGTCCAACCGCCTGAAGGTATCTGCATATACAGATGCATCTAAAAAAAATTAGAGTATCAAAAAGTTTTATTACAGTAATTCAATTCAAAAAGTGAAACGTGTATATTCTATAGATTCATTACACACAGAGTGATATATTTCAAGCATTTCTTTCTTTTAATTTTGAGGATTATGGCTTACAGCTAGTGGAAACCCAAAATTCTGTATTTCAGAAAATGTTATTATTAGATAAGTCCAATAATAAAAAAAAAAAAAAAAAGATAAAAAAAGAAAATACAGAAATGTTGGCTTACTGAAAAGTAAATACTTGGTTGGGGCTTCTTTTGCATAAATTACTGCATCAATGGCGTGGCATGGAGGCGAACAGCCTGCGGTACCGCTGAGGTGTTATGGAAGCTCTGGTTACTTTGATAGCAACCTTTTAGCTAGTCTGCATCGTTGAGTCTGGTGTCTCATCTTCCTCTTGACAATACCCCACAGATTCGATCCTATATAGGGTTTAGGTCAGGCGCGTTTGCTGGCCAATCAAGCACAGTGATTCCATGATCATTAAACCAGTTATTAGTACTTTTGGCAGTGTGGGCAGGTGCCAAGTCCTGCTGGAAAATGAAATTAGCATCTCCATAAAGCTGGTCAGCAGAGGGAAGCATGAAGTGCTCTAGAATTTCCTGGTAGAGGGATGCACTGACTTTGGACTTGATAAAACACAGTGGACCAACAGCAGCAGATGACATGGCTCCCCAAGTCATCACTGCACCTACGTTCAAACCTATGCGTTTTTTAGAGCGTTTTAAAGTTTGCAGAAATGCACTACAGTCAATTTAACAAGGTTTATATGGTACTAGTTCACATCTATGCATTTTGCAGCTGCTGCCTTTTTGGAAAGGGTTGGGGACTTTTTTCCTGAGATTTGTGGCTAATAGACTTCAATGGAGCTGCACCAGAAATGCAAGTGGTTCATTTTTGATGGGTTTTACATTTCTTATTTTATCACTGTATATAGCTGGTTGCTAAGTAGGCATCCTTAGCAACCAATGAGTCATCAGCAGTCAGCGGGGGTACCCCGCTGAAAGCTGAAGGAAAAAAAAAAAAAAAAAAAAAGGCGTGGGGTTTCCCCCCCAGGTCTTTACCAGGTCCTTCGGGTCTAGTATGGATTCGGAGGGCCCCCCCACGCCAAAATAATAAATAATGGCGTGGGGTCCTCCCAAAATCCATACCGGACCCTTATCCACACATATACCAGACCCTTATCCACGCATGCCGCCCAGCAGGTCAGGAAAGTGAGGGGAGCGCCCACCCTCCTGAACCATACCAGACCGCATGCCCTCAACATGGGGAAATGGGTGCTTTGGGGTGGGGGGCTCTGCGCCCCGAAGCACCTTGCCCCCATGTTGATGAGGACAAGGGCCTGTTCCCGACAACCCTAGCCGGTGGTTGTCGGGGTCTGCGAGCGGGGGCTTATCGGAATCTGGAAGCCCCCTTTAACAAGGGGATCCCCAGATCCCAACCCCCACCCTATGTGAATGGGTATTGGGTACATCCTTTATTAGTAAAATAGCTCTGAGCCGCCGTCTCTCCCAGTGTCGTTGTCTTTTTCCGCCACCGTTTTCTCCCCGAGCTGTCATCTCCTGGCGATGCCTGTGCAAGTTATATTATGTTAATCTCTTGAAGTGTGATATATTTTCTTTTTCACACACTTAAGGTTGAGCATATCATGCTTTTTTATATTTATTAAATACCCTCATCCCCTTTTCCTGATGAAGCCATCTCTGCGAAACATGTTGAAATTTTTGGACGTGGGAATACCTTGTATGTGACTACAGTACTCTCATTTGTCAGGAATAGGAAATGTGTGTATACCTATGACTGTGACTGTAATTATACTCCTTACTTTTATTCTGTTTTTCTAAATAAATGATTTGTATATTTTTATATTAAAATTTGTGTCGTTTCCTATACGATTTACCTTTAAAGTCCCATTCCCTCAATCCTTTTGCTTTATCACTCTTAGGGATTTTGGTACCATAGTTTGTTGGCTTTATTTGGAGCTGACCTCTACCCTATTTTTAACTAAAAAAAAAAAAAAAGCTGGTCTTGCCACAAAGCTGTCTTCCTGCGTTGTTATGTTTCCTGCTGTCTGATGCCTCTTATATAGGCATGCGGCGTGGCCATCCAATGACGTTGCTCAGAGAGCACGCCTCTTGTGACATCACATGCCTATATAAGAGGTACCGGACAGCGGGGAACATAATGGAGGAAGACAGCTCGCGGCAAGACCAGCTTTTTTGTTTTTTAGCGGGTAACTGGCAGCTGCGAGGAAGAAGATGGTGACGTGAGAAGAAGAAGAAGAAGAAGGCGGCGGCGAGGAGGAGGAGGAAGAAGGCGATAACAACACCGGGAGATGACAGCTCGGGGAGAAAACTGTGGCGGAAGATGACGAGGGCACTGGGAGAGACAACAACTGGGGATGCCCTTGTTAAAGGGGGCTTCCAGATTCCGATAAGCCCCCCACAGCCCTTGTCCTCATCAACATAGGGGCAAGGTGCTTTGGGGTGGGGGGCGCAGAGCCCCCCTGCCCCAAAACACCCATCCCCCCATGTTGAGGGCATGCGGTCTGGTATGGTTCAGGAGGTAGGGGGCGCTCACTCGTCCCCTCCCTTTCTTGACCTGCCAGGCAGCATGCTCGGATAAGGGTCTGGTATAGATTGGGGGGGGGCACGCCGTTTTTCTTTAATTTCAGCATGGGGGGTCCCCGTTTTTTTTTTTTTGGGGGGGGGGGGGAATATTGCCCCACGACAACAAAGTGTTGTGGACTATCCCGGTATCCAGGGATTTAGACAAGGTAGATACAAAAATATAAAATTTATTAAAGAAAAGACATCAATAAAAACCATTAAGTACCACAGTACATAGAATGATTATTGTATTGTAAATTATAAACACACCAGATGACCCCAGATGATGACTTCTAAGTCGAAACACGTCGGGAGGATATGCTGAGTCCACTGTCTTCTTTTATACAAGCGCTTGATTTTACTGCTAAAACACGTGTGCATTTCCTTTGCTTTTCATGTATTAAAATTTCCATACGGAGTTACGCTATTTGCCTTCCTCTTTCTGTTAATGGTGGGGCTGACTGCCTATATCGGAGTCCATCCATACCTTACACCTGTTCAGAGGTCCATCTGGAGGTCATATCTGGATAGAGCATCTGATCCCCTTGGTATATTATACCACAAAGCTTGATTGACTCACTAGGTGTACACCTATTTGAGTTCAATCCCTCTGGTAAGCAGCTTCTGGTGTCTTTGGTGGTGGATCTAGTATCAACTGTTATTACATCACACATATTTGAAGTTAAAGACTGTCACTATATTATATCCACATGTGGTTAAGGAATATCATCACGCATGATTGAAGTTTGTCACTGACTTTTTTTGGACATCACACGTCCAAGTTCCTCTATTTATAGACATCACATGTCATAATAGAGGACTGCTTGGAGTATTTTTGAGCACATCATTTATTATTCACGTTTTTTGTACTCATATTATTTGTTATGGTTTATATGATCACATAAGCGCTGCACATTTCACCCAATTCATAGAATGATTATTGCATATAGTTACAGGTGGTTCAGTAAAGGTCCGTCTCGCCCACTGCGCGTACAGGTGTGACCCTCACATGCAGAACTGCCAAAGGCTGTCATCAAGGGAAGAAGGGGAGTGCAACCACAGATTGGGGCCCTCCTCCTAATGGAGAGACACATGTCCGCTGCTGGGGGGAGTGTAACACCTCAGGCCGCTGTTAATCCCATGGCAAGTCATGCCTGACAATATGATATGCAACAAGAGGAAACAATTTAAAACAGACAAATATTGAGACAATGTGTGTGTCAATACAGCGACCGCAGTTTTGATTACATCCCAGTCGAGGACATGGCCCACACATATGACAACAGTTAAACATAAATTATTGATAATGCAACCGATTAGTCTCCAGTCATAATCTCACCACAAAGGATCACAAATGATTTCATATGGATCCTAAAATTGAATGAAAAGTATTTATGGAATATGTCGTTAAACCCAAACACAATCAAAGCTCATCATAATTGTCAATGGCACAGATAAGTGGTAAACAATTTGGGCAGGATAAAAGGGGGGGGGGGGGAATGGTGAAAAAAGTACAAGTTAAAGAGCAAGAAGTGAGAGGCAGAAACCTAAAACACAATGAACAAAGCCAAGGGACAAGAACAAATACAAGGGCAGGAAATAAGCCATTCACAGGAAGGATTTGTATAAATGGGCTTCATAGAGGCCCGGTGGTATGAGGGCATTGAGTTGCTCGATCCAGATGGTTTCACGTCTAAGGATTGCACGATCCCAATCGCGCCCCCCCCCCGGGTCTTCTGGAATGACTTCCAGCACCAAGAATTTAACAACTTCAGGTTGAAATCTATGAAGTAAGCCTACATGGCGGCCTACCGTAGTGAGCTTGCCATTGGACGAGTAGTATAATTGGTCTCCGATTCTCTGCCTTAGTTCTCTAATGGTCTTGCCTACATAGAATGCATTGCAGGCACATACCAGTAGATGAACAACTCCCCTCATGCCACAGTTGTCATGTTGAGGGGGGAGAACATTTCTCCATTAGAAAGAATAAAGGTAGTACATTCCTGAATCTATGGGCAGCGTCGGCAATGGCCACAACGGAAGGTACCCCGAGACCCCCCATCACCCAGGGACTCACCTGATAGTAGCTACTAGTAAATTTATCCCTCAGTTTGGTGGGCTCTACGAAACACCAGTTTTGAGTTAGGCCTTACATATTTGCCCAGAACATGGTGGTCTGTTAAGAGATGCCAATGTTCTGACAGTAATGTCTGTAGTTGGTTATGATGAGAATTTAGTGACTATTTTGACTGTTTGGGATGGTTCTATACGGGGGCATAAAGTAATTATGATCTAGTCCGTGCAAAGGCCCTGTTGTAGGCCTTTCTAAGATTGGTTCGTGTATAGCGCCGTGTTAGAAGGCGCTCATGTAGAGCAGCCGCTTGGATGTATAAATCCCCATCCTCTGTGCAGTTACGCGCAGTCTAAGATACTGAGCATACGGGATGTTGCGTATCAGGGGACGGGGATGAGAGCTGGAAGCATGGAGCAGTGTATTGCTCACCGTAGGTTTCCAATATAAGTCCACTGCTATTTGACCGGTGGGATTTTTAATGATCTTTAAATCGAGAAAGGAGATATGATTGTAATCATAAGTAAATGTAAAGCGCAAGTTAAGCTGATTGGTATTTAAACGTTTGATAAACTCGATTAGTGATGATACTGTGCCCGTCCAGATGACAAATAGGTTGTCAATGAACCTGTACCAACATAGCACATGGTTCGAAAACGATTGCAGGGACGCATCCCTGAAAATTGTCCCATCCCCCAAATAAAGGTACTTTATCTGAAAAGAGGACTTTGGATCACTGAGCAACAGTCCAGTCCTTTTTCTCCTTAGCCCAGGTAAGACTCTTTTCACGTTATCTCTGGTTAAGGAGTGGCTTGACACAAGGAATGCAACAGTTGTAGCCCATGTACTGGATACGTCTGTGTGTGTGGTGGCTCTTGAAGCACTGACACCAGCCGTAGTCCACTCCTTGTGGATCTCCCCTAAATTCTTGCATGGGCTTTGCTTCACAATCCTCTCAAGGCTACGGTTGTCCCTGTTGCTTGCTTGTGCAGCTTTTTCTACCACACTTTTTCCTTCCACTTCCACTTTCCATTAATATGCTTGGATACAGCATTCTGTGAACAGTCAGCTTCTTTAGCAATGACCTTTTGTGACTTACCCTCCTTGTGGACGGTGTCAAGGACTGTCTTCTGGACAACTGCCAAGTAAGGATGGGCTCAGGCATGTTCGCAACTCCACGTGCCTACGTCTGCCAGGAAGTTGACACTGTGCAGAGCTAATCACAGGTAGTGAGATATTTCCCGATCTGTGCAGCTGCGGATCGGGAAATATCTCACTGCCTGTGATTAGCTCTGCGCAGTGTCCGCTTCCTGGCAGGCGCAGGCACATGGAGTTGCGAACACACTTGAGCCCATCTTAACTGTCAAGTCAGCAGTCTTGAATAGTTTTAAGGAGCTCTCGCACTACTTTGGAATAGTGAGTAAAATAAGTATGTGGTATAAATGAAAGTGCAGCAATCTTCCCTATGATCATGTAACCTACTGAACCAGATTGAAAGATCATTTAAAGGCTCGGGAAACCTTTACAGGTGTTTTGAGTTAATTAGCTGATTAGAGTGTGACACCATGAGTCTACGATATTGAACTTTTTCACAATATTTTAATTTTCTGAGATACAGAATTTTGTGTTTTCACTAGCTGTAAACCCATAATCTCCAAATTAAAAAGAAAGAAATGCTTGAAATATATTACCGTGTGTAATGAATCTATATATAATTTATGCGTTTTTTTAATTGAATTACTGAAATAAATTAACTTTTTGATGATATTCAAATTTTTTGAGATGCACCTGTACATATAACTTATGGTAAAGACTAAGGATCCTGTGACCTCTATGACCAAGGCTGCATTCACACTACAGCGTTTTGAATCGAGATTTGAGAGCGCCGAGGTGTGAATGACAAAATGCAGTATTTGCATTTGAGATGCCATTCATTTGAATGACACCTCAAATAGCGGTGCAGGTCTGCCGCAACCGCGGGATGCATGTCGCCCCAAAGTAGCCCCTGAACTATTTTTGGGCGACATGCGTCCCGCGATACGGGTTGCCGCGATTGCAGCTCGTTTTATCGCACGGCAGACTCGCAACGTGATTTCAGGTTCCATTCAAATGAATGCCATCTCAAATGCGAGTTCCGCGTTTTATCATACACACCTAGGCGCTGTAGCACTGTAGTGTAAATGCAGCCTAAGAAACTACTTTTTTTTTACTGGACACTGCAAAGCATTGTAACTATGAAGTGCATCACGGGTGCAATGCACAGACTTCTGTAGACTGTTCCCTCAGCCACAGGTCTGTACAGAGGTACAGACAATCAATTATGGGGCTGGAGAATGTAAACTGTGAACTACAAATGCAGTGAAGTCACCATGCTTGTGATCTGTAAGACCCTCTGCTGCTGTGGCAGATGGAACTTGTAGGCTTTCCATTTACAGTTTGAGGTAGGTGGATGGCCACACAGTAACGCTAAATTCAAAATGAACCAGATGTGTGCAGGGAAAACAACCCTGTGAGTCAGGAGGTAAAGGGGGGGGGGGGTGTTGCAGGATGGGGTGGAGGGGCTTTTGAATGTGACTGTGTCATGTTACACCCTAAGTATGGGTGTAGAATAGCAAGAAAGGTAATCTATGTTTTTTGTTTTGTTATTTATTGTAGATACACTAAGTTATTAAAATACAAGCTTTAAAAAAGTCTATTAATCTTTTTTCTTATACTTTAAAGATGACCTGTCACCTTGCCCATGCAGGACAAAGTGACACTGTCTTGCAAAGGGCCCAACTTGAAAAAAAGTCATCTCAGAGGTAAAGCTGAAATGAACTGTTAAAATAGTTCATGAGTAGAGATTTAGACTACTACTAATGCCCATTGGTGACCAATTCTCTTTAAAAGTAGCACAGTGTGCCACACTCACTAGTCAAAGAAATAAATATTTTGAACTGGTCGGTTGTAAAGCATTCAGGAGTGAAAATTACAATGCCCAAAGTGTTGACCTACATGACGACACAAGTTCAGTTCATCTGAGTAAAGCAAGGGCTAAACCTTGGTCCAATCCAAGAACAAACAAAGTTTCTAAATGACTATACACTGGCAAGTGTTTTACGGCACATTCTAGTACAACAGATGGTACCTTTCAATGCAGCACAAGCAATTTGAAATCCGCCCAAAACGAATGGAGCCTGTGCTTTTTAAATAAAATCACAGTTGCTATGGTAACAGTGAAATGCTTAAGAGACATTGCTCTTAACATATTTATAAAGTGTAATGAAGAAAAGGGTGCATTTCATTACATAGGGCAAATCTGTGCATAGTATATTTATGCCAATACAGCTGGTGAGCATTTAGTACCATATAAATTGGCCTTTAACTACAGCATTTTGGTAAAGACTTTATTTGTAGTTAACTGTAGCCAGAATGGAAAAAAAATTCCATCAGGACCCGGCCAGCTTTAGCAATGAAGACTTTTCAATAGAACAACTTGACAATCTGTTCAAGTAATAACAACTATCCCGCAGCGTTCATCATCTGCAATGTATAAGTCCCCATGCAAACACACTTAATACACAGATACAACCTAATGTGAAGTCTATCAATCCTCAAACTGGGGGTCATTTACTATAGCGCCGCGGCGCTTATTACCGCAAATTAGCAATAATTAGTGCTAATCGCACTAATTAGCACTAAAATGGTATTCACTATAGTGCTGGTAAAAAAAATACTGTAGAGTATAAGATTTGCTATCATTTGAGCCCAGTCTTGCCACACAGAGTTAATCCATCTCTGAGCAATCCCCTTTTATTGTTCAGTGAGACAATTCTTGACAAACTGAGAAAAACTTTGTCAAATACTCCCCCTTGCTGTGAGTGACAGGTGATTTACATCTCGTGCATTAGCCTAAGAGACATGCAGTATTTTTAAATCCCCTCCCCCACTCCTTTCTTCAGCAGCTCTGCAAGGATTGGCTGTTCCACACCTTACCATGATTTGGCATGCTGAAGTCATGTGGTTACTTTCCTGTCTTTTCACTGGATGTTAGATATCATAGCAGAAGTTCAGTGTTAGAAATACACAGAGAAAATGCATATTGACAAGGGGAGTGTAGAGGTGGGCGGGGAGTCTACTGACATCACAACTCCACCCACCAAGCTCCAGACAACAGACCCACCCACAGAATATGCAGTTTTTCGAGTCTAATAACAGACAGAGGGGAGACATTTGACAGGTAAAAATACATGCAGGAGGCATGTATATCCTTATAGATAACCCCTATGGCAGTAGTTTAGAAAGGATGACATTGGGTTTACATCCACTTTAAAAGTCTGAAAGAGATAAATTCCCTGTCTCTCTACAACTAGGTGCCAACACAACTGAGCATGCTCAGATCTGCAAACAGCTCTCATTTTACCTCCCATGGCTTTTTTACAGGGCGCTATAGTAAATACCAAAATTAGTGCTGGGCTAAAAATAGGATTTCTATAACAGCTTACCTGTAAAATCCTTTTCTTGGAGTACATCACTGGACACAGAGCTACAGTAATTACTGTACAGGTTAAATGGCACCTTCAGGTGATGGACACTGGCACACCCTAGACAGGAAGTTCAATTACCCATATAATCCCTCCCCTTACCAGTAGTATCTCAGTTTTGTAGTAAAGCAATACACGTGTAACCAGAAAGAGGGGGGGGGGGACCTCTGTGTCCTGTGATGTGCTCCAAGAAAAGGATTTTACAGGTAAGCTGTTATAAAAATCCTATTTTCTTTATCGTACATCACAGGACACAGAGCCACAGTAATTACTGTATGGGATGTCCCAGAGCTATCTGAGGGGAGGGAGATACAAACAAAAGTAGGGTGCAATCAGACCTGAGGACTTATACTGCTGCCTGCAGCACACTGCGCCCAAAGGCGATATCCTCATGCCTTCTTACATCCACCTGATAGAATCTGGTGAATGTATGGACTGAAGACCAAGTTGCAGCCTTGCAGATTTGAGCCATGGAGGCTTGGTGATGCACTGCCCATGAAGCACCAACAGCACTGGTGGAGTGCGCTTTGATTTGAAAAGGTGGAACTTTCCTCTTCAAACCAAAAGCATGAATAATTACTTGCCGAATCCATTTGGCAATAGTAGATTTCGACACTGCCTGTGCTTTTCCAGGACCTTCAGGCAACACGAACAAAACATCTGTTTTCCAAATCTGAGCAGTCGCCTTCAAATAGATTTTGACTGCTCTTACTACATCCAGAGAATGCAGCAACTTTTCTTCCGTAGAACAGGGTTCTGGAAAAAATGAAGGTAGAACAATATCCTGGTTTATATGAAAACCTGAAACTGGCTGCCTGACTTCTGGTGCCCCCTTGGTGATTGATATAAGCCACTGCTGTGGCATTGTCGGATTGAATCCTGACAGGAAAATTCTGCAACCTGAATGTCCAGGCCTTTAGGGCTAGGTGCGCTGCCCGAATCTCTAGAATGTTGATGGGCAAGGTCCTCTCGGTTCTGGACCATTTCCCTTGGACAGACGCTTCTTCCAGGACTGCTCCCCAACCTGAAAGGCTGGCATCTGTTACCACCTTCCAGGTAACTGGTAAGAAGAATTTCCCCTTCTGCAGATTCTCGGATATCCTCCACCAACTGAGGCTCTGGCACACTTTTGGTGACAAACGCATTTGAAAATCTAGTGCTTGGACCTTATTGTTCCAGGCAGACAGGATAGTGTTTTGCAGCAGTCTCGAATGAAACTGAGCATAAGGAATGAAGCCACCATCTTCCCCAACAACCTCATACAAAGGCGAATAGAAGGACCCTTCTTCGCTATGGCCAACTGAACCAGCTTCTTTATAGTGCTGATCTTTGCCTGGGGCAAAAACGCCCTCTTCTGGGCTGTATCTATAACCAGACCCAAGTACTCTAATCTTCTTACTGGCTTTAAAGAAGATTTCTCTAGGTTGAGGACCCAGCCTAGGAATTCCAGGTAGCTGACTGTGGTGACCATGCTTTGGTCTAAGTGGGCTACCGACCGATCTATCAAGAGCAGGTTGTCTAGGTAAGCTATAATCGTTATACCTTGGGCCTTAATCTGACCAGAGGAGGGGCCAGGACCTTTGTAAACACCCAAGGTGCAGTAGCTAGACCAAAACGCAGAGCTACAAACTGAAAATTAAGGTTTTCCACTTCGAAACACAGATATTTCTGATGAGCGGGGAAGATAGGTACATGCAGGTAATGCATCCTTGATGTCGATTGATGCCAGAAGTTCTCCTCCTTGTAGGATGGAGACTACTGATTGATTTGATTCCATACGAAAAGCGCGAATTTTCAGGAACCGATTTAGATCTTTGAGATCTAGAATGGGTCTGACATCTCCATTTGGTTTTGGAACCGTGAAAAGGTTTGAACAAAACCCCAACCCCTGCTCTTCCATGGGGACCAACATGATCACTTTTTGCGACAAAAGTCAGTCTAACGCTTGAAAGAGAGACTTCTTTCTCTCTGCATCTTTGGGAACATTTGACCTGAGGAAATGAGGAGAAGTGAATTCTCGGAACTCTAGTTTGTAACCTTGAGCTATTGTGGAGACCACCCATCTGTCCTGAAATTCTTCCTGCCAGACCCCTGAGAACTGCAGAAGTCTTCCCCCCACTCAAACGAGCGGAGGCGTCCCTTCATAAAGAGGCTTTAGCATTCTGTCTTGCGAGTTTCCTCTCCCAGGACTTTTTGTCCCTGGGGTTTACCTCTTAAACCTGACGGTGGAGGCTGTCCCAACTGTCTGGAGGCTGATGCCCCTGGCACTGGAGAAAGAGCCCGTTTAAATGAGGGACATTTATTTCTTAACTGGCATAAGGGTACTTTTCCCACTTGATATCTTTTGGATATATTTGTCCAAATCATCCCCAAACAGCTTTTCACCATGGAAAGGAAAACCAGTCAGGAGCTTTTTGAGTGGCACTTCGGCTGACCGTTTCACCCATAGGATTCTACGCATATGTAGCAATGCAAGCGTAAGGCAAGCGGTTTGAAGAATAGAATCTCTGATTGCGTCAGTTGGAAAACACAAAGCCACTGGCAGCTCTGCTAAATCCTGGGCCTGCTGTTCAGGGAAAACCTTGAGCATCTGTTTCAAATGGTCTCTCAAGGATTGACATAACCCAATTGCCGCCACTGCAGGTTGAGCCACTGAACCTGCCAAGGATAAAATGTTTTTTAACAGGAATTCCAATTTTTTATCAGTTGGATCCCTAAGCATTTGTGCATTGTCAACCGGACAAGTCAAACTTTTATTCACAGAGGATATAGCAGCGTCAATTGCTGGTATACTTCACATCTTAGTAAATTTTTCCTCCATAGGATAAAGTGTTGAAAACTTTGAAAGCTTTTCCAGCAATGAATGGACAGGAAAGGCACGCAAAGCTCGAGGAGATTTACGTGAACCCAAACAAGAAGTGGGCCTTTCAACTGACTCAGTTAAGGGTAGCTTAAATGAGGAGCGGACCATTTCAGTAAGAGATTGCACCAGCAATTTCTCAACTTGTGAAGCTGAAGAAGGTCCTTCCCCACTTGATCCCTCGTAAAAGGGCATTTCGGTGGGGATGGTGTTGCAGAGGGAGGGTCCTTAGAGCCTGAGGGCGACCCCTTTGTGCTCTTGTCTTTTGAGGTGTTAATACCTCTTCTGGTCATAGTGCCAAGCACAAATGCAAGCCTGCAGCTTGTATGGACACAGAGCGAGACTGACAATGGAAACAGGTACATGCTCTTGACAGCCCCCCGGTGACATTTATTTAAAGGAGAAAACCCACAAGAACTAGAAAAATTCCTTAGGAATCTCCCTTACCTTATCCAGCTGCAGGGTTCTGTGGTAAAACCAGACAGACCCGATCTTCACCACTCACAGTGGGCTCAGTTTAAAAAAACCTTCAGGGACCGGGGCCCCTTTTTATGGGGGGATCCACACCCCTGGATCTGTAAAATATGGCTGAAAAAAACAAGCACTGGATCCCGGGTCCAGCTCTCTAAAGAGAAGCGTTACCGGCAAGACCTCGTTTCCTCCGCCACGAGGCCCGGGTACCATTCAATTCGACCTGAAAAGACACCCTGAATGGATCCGGTTGCATGGCTTGCCCCAGCAAATGATTTTTCCAGCGGAGCTCAGCACAGCACACCTTTACTCGTGACCAACACCTAAGACACTGGCGAAAAAACTGAGGTACTCCCGGTAAGGGGAGGGTTATATGGGGAATTGAACTTCCTGTCTAGGGTGTGCCAGTGTCCATCACCTGAAGGTGCCATATAACCCATACAGTAATTACTGTGGCTCTGTGTCCCGTGATGTACGATAAAGAAATTTGATTTTGCCCACCCTTTGCAGCGATAACAGCTTCTGGGAAGGCTGTCCACAAGGTTTAGTGTGTCTATGGGAATGTTTGACCATTCTTCCAGAAGTGCATTTGTGAGGCCAGGCACTGATGTTGGATGGGAAGGCCTGGCTCACAGTCTCTGCCCTAATTCAACCAAAAGGTGTTCTATCAGGTTGAGGTCAGGACTCTGTGCAGGTCAGTCAAGTTCCTCCACCTCAAACTCCCTCATCCATGTCTTTATGGACCTTGCTTTGTGCACTGGTGTGCAGTCATATTGCAACAGGAAGGGGCCCCACCCCCAAACTTTTCCCGCAAAGTTGTGAGCATGAAATTGTCCAAAATGTCTTTGTATGCTGACTCCTTAAGAGTTCCCTTTACTGGAACTAAGAAGCCAAGCCCAACTCCTGAAAAACAACCACCACATCATAATCCCCCCTCCACTAAATGATTTGGACCAGTACACAAAGCAAGGTCCATAAAGACATGGATCAGTGAATTTGGGGTGGAGGAACTTGACTGGCCTGCACAGAGTCCTGACCTCAACACAACAGAAAACCTTGGGGATGAATTACAGCGGAGACTGCAAGCCAGGCCTTCTGGTTCAACATCAGTGCCTGACCTTACAAATGCACTTCTGGAAGAATGGTCAAACATTCCCATAGACACTCTCCTAAACCTCGTGGACAGCCTTTCCAGAAGAATTGAAGCTGTTATAGCTGCAAAGGGTGGGCCAACTCAATATTGAACCCTACTAAGACTGGGATGCCATTACAGTTCATGTGCGTATAAAGGCAGGCATCCCAATACTTAGGCCAATATATTGAATATTGCTTGTGACATTGAGCATGGCTATGGACTGGTTCACACCACAGAGATGCAGACTACATGTGTGAGGCTGCCCACTGGCTAAGTGGGTAGCTGGTTCAATTCCCCAACATGCTAATGCTTGTGTTGAAGTTTATATGTTTGCCCTGTGTGGGTTTCTCACCACAATCCAAAGACATGCTGGCATTCTATGTGTCTCCCGTCGAAATAGTCTCTAATGTAAGAAAGTTAATTTTGGACTTTAGATTGGAAGCTCATTGCAGCCAGGGACTGATGTTAATGTTTGTTAACACTAATCATGCCCAGGGACTTGGACATTTAAAATTGTAGGGTTTACACTGCACAGGTACATGTGCATGCAAATGGACTTCGATCTTTGGCCTGTATTTGGAGATTTGATGCACATAGCCAAGGGCTAATACAGTTGCAAATAGTACTATGTCTTCCTGCTTATCAGGTGCAATCTCTTTAGACATACATGAAGAGCCAGATTGAAAGATACTGGTGGGTGTGTACTGCAGTGGGGGGGTCATTTGGCCTGAGAATGCCAGGTTTTTTGCTGTGATTTGTGGGGGAGAAGGAATGATATTGTGCATATTGGACAAATGGCCAACTAGGTCCTTATCGGTGTGGTGCTGCAATTTCCAAAAGTAGGTTCTGTACTACTTTTGGCTACTTCGGGGTGCGATTTCCATTTACATCTGTGCAGAAACCTGCACATATGTCTCTGAAATTACCCCCGCAGTCGGGACTGGAATAAAATTATGTGAATTCAACTGAACTCGCATGATTTCCTCTCGCTGTCAGTGTGAACCAGGGCTCAAACTGGGCCTTTGTCTTTGTAATTCACCTGCTGTTATCAGGGACAGAAATAAAAAGAAAACAAATCAGCGCAATATAAGTAACCCTTTTCTATGAAAGATGCTAGACACCAAGGGTCACAAATTCGAATCCCTGAAGAAAAAATATAAAAAGACAGTGCAGCGCTAAAAAAGTAAGTCCATAAATCAGCAAACAACACAAACTGTGGCGTCTTCAGTGATGAGATACAGACAAAACATGCAGTGACTTCGTGGGAAAACGGAACCTCCACCAATGATAGAAATGGCAGCTCACCTCACAAAGTGGACCCTTTGATTATAGAGGGTATGATACACTTTCCCACTCGGGTATATAATAATAAATCAAAGATGCAGCAAGCCAATCCTGGAACTTCCCCTCTTTGGTCGGTTCAAAATACAAAAGTAAACAAACACTTTCCGCTCCAAAGCCGCACGGATCATGCAAATATAAGACAATATATAGTGCTCTCCGCAGGTATACAGTATTTAATGGTAATAAAACAGAATAAAACTTACAAATATGGCACTTCGACCAAGTGCCTGGTAAAACAGCGTGTGTGTATAACAGTCTGCGATAGCCGCGGGTGACATCACGAGACTTCAGTCCGTCCGAGTTACGTCCCAGTGGGCGGTACTTCGTCAGCGGATACGGAAGTGACGTGGGCACCCGTTTTAAATAATGTGGAGACGATCACCATGGTTACCGAACGTCGCATCACATGACACAGTGCATCCTCACGTAACAAAGCGCAAGGCGGGGAAAACTATTTCCATGGATGGAATCCCGGAAGTGTTCCCATGAGCTGTTTCAAAGCTAACAGAAGGATGTGGCCCAGCAGGCACTTCAAATAACACCCTGCTAGATGAAAAGCATACCCAAAAATTACATTTTTTAAAAACAATAGCCAAATAATCCAGTATGTGGTCATACATTATACCCAATATTCTGATATAAAAATTAAAAAATATAAAAACTTATTTTCAAACAATATCATAAAATCTCACAATTGGAAATCCCATAATAAAATCTATTGATAAACATGACGTTATCCGCGGCCATCAATAATTATAAATCAAATCACCGATCTGTAATAAAACAATTAATATCAAAATCAACGTATAATCCCCCTGGGGTTAATACATAGGTCTCATATATCCAGTAAGATTCCCTACGACTCAGCTGACGAAAAAATCCCCCCCCTTCCAGTGTTTGGTTACCCTTTCAATCCCCCAAAATTTAAGACCCTTAGGGTTTTCTTGGTGGAATTGTTTAAAATGTCAGGACACATTGTGGGTTTTCAAGCCTTTTTTAATAGTAATATGTTCAGCCAACCGAACATGTAAAGGTCTCGAGGTTCTCCCTATATATTGTAACCCACGTTCACACTCTAACATATAGACCAATCCTATAATGTCGCATGTAATCACCTGTTGAATATTATATTCTTTATTTGTTGCTGATGCTAAAATCTTTTTACGTTTTTTAATATTCACTTTGGAGTGCCTACAGGGAACACATCGTCCACAAGTGTAAAATTCACCCAAAAAAGAAAATAATCTATTCTCAGACGGGATGGGGGGATTTAAAACACTGGGAGCCAGATGATCCCTTAGAGATGGAGCCTTCTTATATATGAATTGCGGAAGACCTGGTAAAACTGGACAAAAAAACTTTGTCCTGCTTCAAAATAGACCAATTCCTTAGCACAATTTTCTCAAATTTTTTATGCTGGGCATTATAATCTAATATCATTCTGAAATTGTGATCATCTGTATTGGAATTTTTTATTTGATTAGAGACCAATATTTGTCTGTCCAAGGTCTTGACTTTATCTATTTCCTCATCTAAACTAGATCTATCATATCCTTTTTGTTCAAATCTAGAGGCCAACACTTCTGATTGTTTAATAAAATCGTCTTCCCGAGTACAATTACGATGTAACCTAATTAATTGTCCCCTTGGGATATTGCACAACCATGAACGGTGGTGGCAACTCCCCAGGGGAATATAAGCATTACGATCAGTAGGTTTAAAGTAATTGCATAATCTGAAATAATCAATATCTTTATTAATTTCCAGCTCTAGGAAGACGATCTTCTCATGAACAATATTCCACTTAAGGGAAATGTTTTTTATCATTGGTGTTCAATAATTGAATAAAGGTCTCAAGAGTAGATCTCTCCCCATCCCATATCATGATATTGTCGTCAATAAATCTACGACAGCAGATCAGTTCCGGGGGGGCGATGTTTAAAAATGGCTTCCTCCTCCCAGTGGGCCATGAATAGGTTGGCCACACTGAGAGCAAAATGAGCCCCCATCGCTACCCCTCTAGTCTGCAAATAATATTCTTTATTGTACCAAAAATAATTCTTGGAAAGGCAAAAATTAAGGCTGCTCAACAGAAATTCATGATGTCTATCCGACAAAGTGGATGAAGAAAGATCCCATTCAACTGAAGTCATGGCGTCATTATGTCCTATAATAGTATATAACAAACTCACGTCCGCCGTGACTAATATACTAGATGGGGAACATACAAGTGTTTCCAATATCTGTATAATATGTTTTGTATCTTTTAAAAAGACCGTGAGAAAATATATAATGGGTGTTCTGTAGAACAAGGGATCTAGATATGCTGCTTTGTTAAGATTCTTTGACCCTTCCCATCCTCTATAATTAAATGTAATTTGTCCTTAAAAGGTAGCATAGGAGCTTTGTTTAAGATTTTGTAGGTGTCACCATCGCTCAATAACCGACTCACTTACGACTGGTAATATTCTTTACTTAAAACATCCAAACCTCCCCCTTTATCAGCAGGGCATATGACAATCCCTTTACACTTTTCAAGAGATTCCATACCCTGCTTGATATATTGAGGATCTAAAATTTTCTAAAATTTTTTCTAAAAGTCCCTCAAGATCTTTTCAGACCATATTCTTAAACACCTCCATGAATTTGTTTTCCACATTAAGAGGATTGAAAATCGACTTATTGCGTAAAGTCAAATGATCACCTCTTGTGGATACTAAACTATTACATGGGTTAGATAAAAAATATTTTTTCATATTGAGAGTTCTAATATACTTCTGTAAGCTCACATCTGTTTGAAACGTATTTAAGTTTTTAGTAGAAGCAAACTTCAGGCCTCTATCCAACACTCTGATTTCATCATCATTAAGTGAAACACCGCTTAGATTGTATATTCCCGGCCTTTTGTAATCGCCTACCCCCTCTGCCTCCTCTCTTTCTTTTTGTTTTCTTAGGGGGCCGGCACTGGGTGGTGTGTGTGGTGGTGGCTGCATTCACCACTCTCCTGGATTGGGTTTGTATAATGGTGGGCCTTGCCCCTGTCCGACCCTAAAAAATCCCCTCCACCATAGGAGGTTTGATCTGATACGGGTGCAAACCTATTATGTGTGGGAATGGATCTATCATGGGAAAAGGGGGGTCTCCCTCTATTCAAGTGATCCCCATTGTCCCCATATTGTCGGTCATCTCTCCAATTGTAGGACGAATTCTGATAATAAGGAGAAGAGGATTGGTAACCATCCCCAAAGGTAGCTTGTGGATGATTCCCTCCTCTACCTCTTCCCCTTTTATTTTTTCCCCTTTTAATGTTCCCTCTAAAGAGATCATCTCTCCGATAAGAAATATATCTTACTTGTTGAGGGAGATCATATTCATGAACTGGGTCCCTTCTAAGTGTTTCTATTGGTATATCATTAACGGTTCTATTAGGAGGAACCTTGGTGATAACATTATTGGTAGAGTTGGGAATATTTTGCCACTTAAATATATTCCCTCCACCAAAGTCATACAGGTCTCTAATAATTTTTTTCTTTTTCTTATTCTGGATCTCTAAATCCCATTTAATGAGCTTATTCTTCAGTTCACCTGATAATTTAAGAAACTCTTCACTCTCTTTAAGGAACTCCAAACTATTGGTAATATCCCTAATTTGAGAGTCAAGAGTTTCCATTTTCCTTTGTTTACGTGTTAAAAGAAAATCTAATAACTTGAAACCTTTCTTAATAAAAAAAACACTCCATTCAGTCATGGAATCCTCATCCAAAAGACCGTCATTGGGAGGTAAATCCCATCTTAGACGTCTTGGGATGAGTTTGGCTGACAGATATTGCTCAAAAGACATTATGTCCCACCAAGTTTTTATCTTTTTTTCAAAAATATGACCCAATTTTTTATAAGACTGAGACATATCATTGATGGGTTCATTAGATAAATTCCTAGAAAAAAACTCACTAATTTTAATTCCCCATTTTTCTAAATATTGAAAAACGTCCATTATTGCCGCTAGATTTGAGAAAAATTGTATAAACAGAAAAAAAAAGAGAAAACAAATCAGCGCAATATAAGTAACCCTTTTCTATGAAAGCTGCTGTACACCAAGGGTCAAAAATTCAAATCCCTGAAGCAAAAATATAAAAAGACAGTGCAACGCTAAAAAAGTAAGTCCATAAATCAACAACACAATCTGTGGCGTCTCCAGTGATGAGATACAGACAAAACATGCAGGTGACTTTGTGGGAAAACAGAACCTCCACCAATGATAGAAATAGCAGCTCACCTCACAAAGTGGACCCTTTGATTATTGAGGGTCTGATACACTTTCCCACTCGGGTATAGGATAATAAATTAAAGATGTAGCAAGCCAATCCTGGAACTTCCCCCTCTTTGGTCGGTTCAAATTACAAAAGTAAACACTTTCCGCTCCAAAGCCGCATGGATCATGCAAATATAAGACAATACTGATACTTCCGTATCCGCTGACGAAGTCCCCCCCACTGGGACGTAACGCGGACGGATGAAAGTCTCCTGACGTCACCCGCGGCTATCGCAGACTGTTATACACACACGCTGTTTTACTAGGCACTTGGTCGAAGTGCCATATTTGTAAGATTTACATAGTTAGTCAGGTTGAAAAAAAGACCATGCAGTTCAACCTTAAAAACAATAAATAAATAAAATTAAAAATATTGTACAATCCAATATACCCAATTTTATACCCACAGTTGATCCAGAGGAAGGCAAAAAAAACCCCAGCAGAGCATGCTCTAATTTGCTACAGCAGGGGAAAAAAATCCTTCCTGATCCCCCAAGAGGCAATCGGATTTTCCTTGGATCAACTTTACCTATAAATGTTAGTACCCAGTTATATTATGTACATTTAGGAAAGTATCCAGGCCTTTCTTAAAGCAATCTACTGAGCTAGACAGAACCACCTCTGGCGGAATTCTATTCCATATTTTCACAGCTCTTACTGTGAAGAAACCTTTCCGTGTTTGGAGATGAAATCTCTTTTCCTCTAGACGTAAAGAGTGCCCCCCGTGTCCTCTGGGTTGACCGTCACTATATGGACCCCTTATATATTTGAACATGTTGATCATATCCCCCCTTATTCTCCTCTTCTCAAGAGTGAATAAATTCAGTTCATCTAATCTTTGCTCATAGCTGAGCTCCTCCATGGCTCTTATCAGTTTGGTTGCCCTTCTCTGCACTTTCTCCAGTTCCCCGATATCTTTTTTGAGAACTGGTGCCCAAAACTGAACTGTTTATTCCAGATGAGGTCTTACTAATGATTTGAACAGGGGCAAAATTATCTCTCTCTCTCTGGAGTCCATACCTCTCTTAATACAAGAAAGGACTTTGCTTGCTTTGGAAACAGCAGCTTGGCATTGCATGCTATTATTGAGCTTATGATTTACCAAAACCCCCAGATCCTTCACCATGGATTCCCCCCAGTTGTACTCCCCCTAGCATGTATGATGCATGCATATTCTTAGCCCCCAAGTGCATAACTTTACATTTCTCAACATTAAACCTTATCTGCCACATAGTCGCCCAATTAGACAGTGCATTGACGTTGGCTTGTAAATTGGAGACATCCTGTAAGGATGTTATTCCACTGCATAGCTTGGTGTCATCTGCAAAGACAGAAATGTTACTTTTGATCCCAGACCCAATATCATTTATAAAGATATTAAAAAGTAAGGGTCCCAGCACTGAACCTTGGGGTACACCACTGATAACCTTAGACCATTCAGAGTAAGAATCATTAAACAATACTCTCTGAATTCTGTCTTTTAGCCAGTTTTCTATCCATTTACAAACTGATATTTCCAGGCCTGTAGACTTTACCTTACACATGAGCCGCGTGTGGGGAACTGTGCCGAACGCTTTTGCAAAATCCAAGTATACCACCACATCCACAGCCACCCCTCTGTCCAAGGTTTTACTTCTTCATAAAAAGAAATCAGGTTTGTCTGACAACTTCTGTCTTTCATTAATCCATGCTGTCCGTTGCTTAAAATGTTTTTTTCCAGCAAGAACTCGTCTATGTGGTCTTTTATTAAACGCTCCAGTATCTTCCCGACTATAGAAGTTAAACTAACAGGTCTATAATTACTTGGTAAAGACTTTGATTCCTTTTTAAATATAGGCACCATGTCCGCCCTGCACCAATCCAGTGGTACTATTCCTGTCATTAATGAGTCCCTAAAAATTAGATACAATGGCTTTGAAATTACAGAGCTCAATTCTTTTAGGATCCGTGGCTGGATGCCATCAGGAACAGGTGATTTACCCAACTTTATTCTGTCTAAATATTTCTGGACCATATCACTTTTGAGCCATTGTGGATCATGCGGGGCTGTGTCAATACCACCCCTTTTATGGACATGAGCTCCCCCGTGCTCTTTTGTATATACAGAGCTGAAGAAAGTATTTAATAAATTTGCATTCTCTTTGTCCCCAGTCACCCACTCTAGATTTTTGTAATTTTGTAAAGGGCCTACATGCTCAGACCAGACCTTTTTACTATTAATATATTTGAAGAATTTTTTGGGGTTTGTCCCACTATCTTTTGCAATCTGTCGTTTGTTTTGAATTTTTGCATCCTAGATTTCCTTTTTACATATTCTGTTAAATTCTTTGTAACATTTAAACAACACTAGTGTTCCTTAATTTTTATATTTTCTAAAAGCGCTTTTCTTATTGTTTATAGCTTTTTTAACTTTGGCCGTGAGAAACATAGGTTTTGTTTTTAGCCTTTTAAACGTATTGCCCATGGGAATATACTTAGCAGAGAGGTCCCAAACAGTCTTTTTGAAGAATTCCCATTTCTGTTCTGTGTTTATCAATGCAAATATTCCCTCCCAGTCTAAATCCTGGAGAGCAGCCCTCATCCTTGGAAAATTTGCTCTCTTGAAGTTAAAGTGTTTTATCTTTCCCGTATGCATTTCTTGTTTACAGCTAACATCAAATTAAATCATGTTGTTATGATCACTGCTGCCCAGGTGTTCCTTTATCTGGACATTAGTAATAAGCTCTGCATGGTTTGAGATTACCAGGCCCAACAGAGATCCATTCCTAGTTGGGGCCTCAATAAACTGGACCATAAAATTGTCCTGTAATATGTTTATACATTTTTGCCCTTTAACTGTCCCAGCAGTGCCATTACTCAAGTCAATTTCTGGGTAGTTAAAATCCCCCAATATTATCACTGTCCCAGCCCTTGCAGCCCTTTCCGTCTGTGCAAGGAGCTGAGTCTCCACCTCCTCGTTAACATTGGGTGGTCTATAACAAACTCCAATTATTAACTTTGAACTACGCCCATCTATATGCAGTTCCACCCATAGTGCTTCAGACTCATCACACTCTCCATCAACCAGGTCCTCTTTCACACTTTCTTTGAGATCACTTCTCACATAGAGACAGACCCCGCCACCTTTCTTTTTTACCCTGTCTCTCTGAAAGAGTGCATAGCCAGGAATATTAATAGCCCAGTCATGTGAGGATTGAAGCCAAGTTTCAGCAATACCTATTACATCATAGCTCTCCTCATGCACCAGAGCTTCCAACTCACCTATTTTGCTTGGCAGACTTCTGGCATTGGTGTACAAACACTTTAATGCATGATTACATTTTGCTCTGGTGTTTTTCATATCATTTTTAGTAGTACAAATGGCACTATAGTTTCCAGTGGCTGTTTGCAACATGGGAAATTTCTTGTCACCTGCCATAATCCTCCGCCCATCTATCCCCATTCCACCCTCCATTAATGTCTGACCCCTAACTGGCCTGTCTGCCCGATGTAATTCTAGTTCACCCTCCCCCCTCAATCCTAGTTTAAATACTCCTCCAGCCTTCCCATAAACCTCTCCCCCAGCACAGCAGACCTCCTTCCATGCAAGTGCAAACCGTCTTTAACATATAGGTTGCACCCCAATGAAAAGTCAGCCCAGTGCTCTAGAAACCCAAATCCCTCCTCCCTACACCAGGTCTTTAGCCATTAATTCAGCTCTCTAATCACCCCCTGCTTTTCCTATGTTGCGCATGGCACAGGCAATATTTCAGAGAATATCACCTTGGAGGTCCTTCCCTTCAACCTGCAGCCTAGTTCTTTAAAATTATTCTTAAGGAGCCTTCACCTTCCATGTATACTGTCATTGGTTCCAACGTGGACCAAGACAGCTGGGTCATGCCCAGTTCCTCCCAGTAATTTATCCACCCAGTCCACCACATGCCGAACCCTAGCACCAGGGAGACAGCAAACAATTCGGTTGAGGCGATCCTGGCGACAAATTATTCTACCAGTCCTTCTGATTATAGAATCCCCTATAACCAACTGTCTAAGCCTACCTGCACTCCCCTCGCCACCTCTACTAGATGGGCTGCTCTCCCGGCTGTTAGGGGTAGCAGTGACATCTAGGGCTGCCACCTCTGTGTTTGCCACCTCCACATTTTTACCCAACTTGGCACATTTGTTTTTATTCTGTTTTATTACCATTAAATACTGTTTACCTGTGGCGAGCACTATGTATTGTCTTATATTTGCATGATCCATGTGGCTTTGGAGCGGAAAATGTTTACTTTCGTATTTTGAACCGACCAAAGAGAGGAAGTTCCAGGATTGGCTTGCTGCATCTTTGATTTATTATCATATACCCCGAGTGGGAAAGTGTATCAGACCCTCTATAATCAAAGGGTCCACTTTGTGACTTTGTGAGGTGAGCTGCCATTCCTATCATTGTCACCTGCATGTTTTGTCTGTATCTTATCACTAAAGACGGCACAGATTGTGTTTGTTGATTTATGGACTTACTTTTTTAGCGCTGCATTGTGTATATATATATATATATATATATATATATATATATATATATATATATATATATATATATATATATCCCAGGGACACTATTTCTTATCAAAACTCCCTTATGTTTGCCTTCAAATATAGTTATATGTAGAAATACAGATTTGCATATCTGCAAACAAAAATAAAAAATACTAATCGTGGTTGCGATCAAATATTCGCAGCTGTGATCAAAAGAGCGTGGTTTCACCTTCTGACCTGGAAATGAGTCATTGTAATCACCCGGAAATTTCTGTGTTGGTCAGGATCTCCATCTTGGTAGACATGTCGAGATCCCTCTTTAGCAAAGAGGAGGTGCTGCTCATTTGCCGGGTAAGTGTATAAAATGTAATTGTGCTTGCTCAATGTGGGGGTGGATGTGGTAGTTAGATTTGCTGTGGGTGGGGTTCATTGATTTGTTTGGCATCACCACACATTTGCTTCTGGCCCATGTGCACACATCACTTCCTACATTTTTGTTCTGTTGATGTGAATCAGTAAGGACTATGCAAACATAAATGAAGTGTGAAACAAGCTATAATATATATATTTTATATATATATATATATATATATATATATATATATATATATATATATATACATACATACATACATACATATACACACACACATATACAGTGGGGACGGAAAGTATTCAGACCCCCTTACATTTTTCACTCTTTGTTATATTGCAGCCATTTGCTAAAATCATTTAAGTTCATTTTTTCCCTTGATTAATGTACACACAGCACCCCATATTGACAGAAAAACACAGAATTGTTGACATTTTTGCAGATTTATTAAAAAAGAAAAGCTGAAATATCACATGGTCCTAAGTATTCAGACCCTTTGCTCAGTATTTAGTAGAAGCCCCCTTTTGATCTAATACAGCCATGAGTCTTTTTGGGAAAGAGGCAACAAGTTTTTCACACCTGGATTTGAGAATCCTCTGCCATTCCTCCTTGCAGATCCTCTCCAGTTCTGTCTGGTTGGATGGTAAACGTTGGTGGACAGCCATTTTTAGGTCTCTCCAGAGATGCTCAATTGGGTTTAAGTCAAGGCTCTTGTTGGGCCATTCAAGAACAGTCACAGAGTTGTTGTGAAGCCACTCCTTTGTTATTTTAGCTGTGTGCTTAGGGTCATTGTCTTGTTGGAAGGTAAACCTTCGGCCCAGTCTGAGGTCCTGAGCACTCTGGAGAAGGTTTTCATCCAGGATATCCCTGTACTTGGCCGCATTCATCTTTCCCTCGATTGCAACCAGTCGTCCTGTCCCTGTAGCTGAAAAACACCCCCACAGCATGATGCTGCCACCACCATGCTTCACTGTTGGGACTGTATTGGACAGGTTATGAGCAGTTCCTGGTTTTCTCCACACATACCGCTTAGAATTAAGGCCAAAAAGTTCTATCTTGGTCTCATCAGACCAGAGAATCTTATTTCTCACCATCTTAGAGTCCATCAGGTATTTTTTTTTAGCAAACTCCATGCCGGCTTTCATGTGTCTTGCACTGAGGAGAGGCTTCGGTCGGGCCACTCTGCCATAAAGTCCTGATTGGTGGAGGGCTGCAGTGATGGTTGACTTTCTACAACTTTCTCCCATCCCCCGACTGCATCTCTGGAGCTCAGCCACAGTGATCTTTGGGTTCTTCTTTACCTCTCTCACCAAGGCTCTTCTCCCCCAATAGCTCAGTTTGGCCGGACGGCCAGCTCTAGGAAGGGTTCTGGTCGTCCCAAATGTCTTCCATTTAAGGATTATGGAGGCCACTGTGCTCTTAGGAACCTTAAGTGCAGCAGAAATTTTTGTAACCTTGGCCAGATCTGTGCCTTGCCACAATTTTGTCTCTGAGCTCTTCAGGCAGTTCCTTTGACCTCATGATTCTCATTTGCTCTGACATGCACTGTGAGCTGTAAGGTCTTATATAGACAGGTGTGTGGCTTTCCTAATCAAGTCCAATCAGTATAATCAAACACAGCTGGACTCAAATGAAGGTGTAGAACCATTTCAAGGATGATCAGAAGAAATGGACAGCACCTGAGTTAAATATATGAGTGTCACAGCAAAGGCTCTGAATACTTAGAAACGTGATATTTCAGTTTTTCTTTTTTAATAAATCTGCAAAAATGTCAACAATTCTGTGTTTTTCTGTCAATATGGGGTGCTGTGTGTACATTAATGAGGAAAAAAAATGAACTTAAATGATTTTAGCAAATGGCTGCAATATAACAAAGAGTGAAAAATTTAAGGGGGTCTGAATACTTTCCGTCCCCACTGTATATATGTATGGCTTGTTTCACACTTGGGTGATTTTTCCGGCAAATTTGGACCTCCGAGTTGTATGACAAGTTGTACCCCATGATTCTTAATGACAACCATTCATATCTGTGCTACTTCAAAGTAATCTGTACTATTTTGGTGTGACTTTCATGTGACTTAAGGTACAGAGGTCGCTATATTACACAGGCATTCCCAGAAGTTGGGGTCAAGTTGCAGCGGCAAAGTGGCAGCAAAATGTGTGACTTTCAGGTTGCAGCAGTGTGAATGAGATTCATGGATAACACCTTTGAATTTGGCCCTATTGTCACTTGTGCATCCTGAAAGTGGGGCAAATTCGTCCCTTCACTACCTTGGTTTGACTCTGATGCGATTTGAGGTCCATACACCACAAGATTACACAGGCATTGCTTCAAGTCATGGCAAAGCTGTGCAATTTTAAGGTCGCACAAGTGCAAATAGGGCCTAATTCAAAGGTGTTTTCAATTAATCTCACTTGGTTACTTTCACACTTGGGTGACTTTTCATGCAGCTTTGGACCTCAAGTCCCATGAAAAGTTGCCCCCCATTATTTTCATTCATATCTATGTAACGTCACCCATGTTCATATAGCTCTGAATTGACATGTCAAATTACAGGCCAAATCGGCGCCTATTGATGGCAATGGAACTGTACGAATTGGTGCAACGCCGCACCGATTCCCAAAAGTGGTTCCTGCACTACTTTGGGCGACTTCAGGGGGAGATTTCTTAGCTCCCAACTTTTTGAGATAGGTATAAGGGACATCTATTAGTAAAAAGAATGTAGGCATAGGACACACACCCTAAAACACAACCTTTAAGGAGAATTATTCAAAAAAAAAAAAAAAAAATTATTAGTTAAACCCCCAAGTGCTTTTTTTTTTTTTTTTTTACCAATAATATTCCTTTTTATTACAGCTTACCTGTAAAATCCTTTTCTTGGAGTACATCATGGGACACAGAGCCTAAGTAATTACTTAATGAGTTATGGGCCACCTTCAGGTGTTGACACTGGTATACCCAATCAAGGAAGCTCACTCCCTATATAACCCCTCCTCCTTCCAGCTGTACACCATGGGACACAGAGCCTTATGCCGCGTACACACGATCGGTTTTCTAGTCGGAAAAAGATATGACGGCTTTTCCAACGGGATTCCGCTCAAGTTTGCCTTGCATACACACGGTCACGCAAAAGTTCGCTGAAATTACGTCCGCCAAGAACGCGGTGACGTACAACACTACGACGAGCCGAGAAAATGGCGTTCAATGCTTCCAAGCATGTGTCGAATTGTTTCCGTGCATACGTAGGGATTTTGCGTGTCGGAATTGCCACAGATGATCGCATTTTCAGATAGGAACTTTTCCCGACCAAAAAATTGAGAGCATGCTTACAGATCTGAGCCATGGAGGCCTGGTGACACACTGCCCAAGAAGCACTAACCGCCCTGGTAGAGTGCGCCTTAACTTGAAAAGGGGAATCTTACCCTTTAAATCATAAGTTTGCATTATAACTTGCCAAATCCACTTAGCGACAGTGGATTTTGATGCTGCCTGTCCTTTCTTAGAGCCCTCTGACAGAATAAATAAGACATCAGTCTTCCGAATCTGAGCAGTTGCCTTAAATAGATTTTCACTGCTCTCACCACATCAAGACAATGTAGTGACTTTTCTTCCCTGGAACATGGTTTTGGAAAAAAACGATGGCAGGACAATATCTTGGTTCAGGTGAAAACCTGAAACCACTTTTGACACCACCCTGTCCTCATGAAAAATCAAGTATGGTTCTGTAGAAGAAAGAGCAGCCAATTCCGAAACCCTCCTTGCTGAGGATATAGTAACCAAAAAATACCAGCTTCCTTGTCAGAAGGAAAGGGAATATGCTGTATCGGTTCAAATGGCTGTTTTTGTACCACTGACAAAACTAAATTCAAGTCCCAAGGGCTTAAAGGTGATTTAACCGGCGGATTAACCTGCATCACCCCTTGCATGAAATCCCGGACTAAGGAATGTGTACCAAGCGGTCTTCGAAATAAAATCAATAAGGCTGAGACTTGGCCCTTAATAGTACTCGAGGCCAACTTCATCTCTACGCTTAATTGTAGAAAGGCAAGAAGCCTGCCTATGATACATCTCCAGGGGTGCCAACCCTTGGATTCACACCAGGAAACATAAGCCTTCCAGACTATAATATATAGTTCTGGAAGCTTGCTTCCTTGCATTAATCAAAGTAGAGATAACTGACCCGGAAAGCCCATGTTTCTTCAGAATGTGGGTTTCAATAGCTAGGCCGTTAAATTTAGCGTTCGTGAAGTAGGATGGAATATCGGCCCCTGTGAGAGCAGGTCTAGCGTTAGTGGAAGGGACCATGGATCCTCCACTGTCATCTTTACGATTTATGCATACCTTGACCTTCTGGACCATGCTGGTGCTGCCAGAATTACCGGTTTTCTTTCCAGCTTGATCCTGCAAAGAAGTCGAGGCAGCAATTGAATAGGGGGAAATGCATAGATCAGTGAGAACTGACCCCATAATATCACCAACGCATCTGTTCTGAATGCGAATGGATCCTTTGTTCTGGACACAAAGTTGACTAACTTTATGTTGAACTGAATGTTAGAAGATCTACGTCCGGAATCCCCCATCTTTGACAAAAAGCCCGAAAATATGTCAGGGCGAAGAGACCATTCCCCTGGGAATTATCTGCTGGCGGCACAAGTAGTCCGCCTGCCAATTCTCTATTCCCAGAATGAGACTGCTGATAGGCACGGAATATTTCTTTCTGCCCAAGTTAGAATATGGTTTGCCTCTCTCTGCACTTAGAGACTCTTGGTGATTGATACAGGCCTCAGCCATGGTGTTGTCGGATTGGATCCTGACAGGACAATCCCTTAACCTCCCTGGCGGTATGATTATTTTGGATTTTAGGTGCTGAAAGCGGTACAATTATTTTGCATGGAAATTTGGCGTTTTATATTGTAGGTCTGTAATTCTTAACAATAACACACTTAAATCTGTCCAAACAAGAGTCTAGTAGATATCCCAGGTATGATAAAGTTTGAAACACAAAAACATAAATTATAATATAATAAAAATAAATAATTAAAAAAAAAAAAAAAATGAATAATAAAATAAATTTCCCCACGATTCACTATCGCTCAATTCTGCAAGTGTTCTAATTTACTATCGCTGTTTTCTAGCTGGTCTAAAGCCACTTTTGATGTAAAGGGACACTTTTTGGTTGCTATGGACAATCTCCAGTTTCCAGGCAGAAAGAACAGTATATATAACATAAAACTGAATGCAGGGCATAGGAC
This sequence comes from Aquarana catesbeiana, assembly GCF_042186555.1. Taxonomy (NCBI): domain Eukaryota; kingdom Metazoa; phylum Chordata; class Amphibia; order Anura; family Ranidae; genus Aquarana; species Aquarana catesbeiana. Next base: position 174,215,187 of record NC_133333.1, read on the forward strand.
AAAGCACTGGGGACAAAAGGGATGTGAAATAATTTCATACAGTACTGTAATCTGTAAGATTACAGTACTGTATGTGTTATGATTTTACACTTTTTTGAATTTGCCGCCAGGCTCCGCCCCCGTGCGTCGCGCCGCTTGCAGGGAACGGAGCCTGGCACGGAGAGGCTTCGGAGGAGGACGGAGCCCGCAGACACAGCGGGGGGACATCGCAGGATCCCGGGGACAAGGTAAGTAAAGCCACACCAGGATCCTGCGATGTAATCCCGAGTGTGGCTCGGGTTACCGCTAATGGTCCTGAATTTTAACCCCAAGCCACACTCGGGAAAACCGCTAGGGAGGTTAACCTGGAAGTCCAGGCTTTCAGAGCCAGACGCACTGCCCGAATCTTTAGGATGTTCATGGGCAAGGCTCTTTCGGTTCTTGAACACTGTCCTTAGACAGTTGTCTTCTCTAGTACTGCTCCCCAGCCTGAAAGGTTGGCATCTGTCGTTAACACTTTCCAGATAACTGGTCTGAAGGATTTTCCTTTTAGCTGATTACTTAGTAACCACCAATTGAGGCTTTGGGACACCCTTGGGGAAAGCCACACTGGTAAGTCCAAAGCTTGGATCATTTTGTTCCAAGCAGATAGAATACTGTTTTGCAACAGTCTCTAATGGAACTGGGCATAGGGAACTGCTTAGAATGAAGCCACCATCTTTCCTAACAACCTCATGCAAAGGCGAATGGAGGGATCTCCTTTTGACCTCACCCTCCACACCAATTATCTTACAGAGTTGTTCTTTTGCCTGGGCAAGAACACCTTTTTCTGGGCTGTATCTATGATCAGACCCAAATACTCCAGCTTTTTTAGCAGTTTTAAGGGAGACTTCTCTAGGTTGAGAACGCAACCCAGACTTTTCCAGGTAACTGGTTGTAATGCGTACACTTCACTCCGAACAGCGATTGGTCTATCAGTAATAGATCGTCTAGGTATGCCAAAACTGTTTATGTCCTGTGCCCTCAACCTGGGTAGAGGTGGGGCTAGCACTTTTGTAAACACTCGGGGTGCTGTAGCTGGCCCAAAGGACAAGGCTACAAACTGAAATGCTGTTCTACTTCGAACCGCAGAAACCTTTGGTGAATGGGAAATATATGGACATGCAGATATGCATCCCTGATGCCGATAGACACCAGAAGTTCTCCTCCTTGTAGGATAGAAACTACTGACCTGATCGACTCCATAGAAAGGAGCGGATCCTCAGGAACGGATTTAGATTCTTTTAGATCTAGAATGGATCTATTAAATTTCTGCGTGGACCTGTACATGTACAGGAAACTCATGGAAAAGGCAGTGAAGGTTTTAAGGAACCTAAGAAGAAACAGAACTATCAGCTGACTCTACCAGAGGTAGCTTGAAAAAGGCACGCACCATCTCTGTAAGAGATTTGTACCAGCAATTTCTCAGATTGCGAGGCTTAAAAAGGTTCAACTCCAGTTGTTTCCTCCACAGAGGAGTAAACAGTTTGCCTTTCTTCCTGATCACCTGAGGGTAACCCCTCATCCTCTACCCACTGTTCCCTTGATAAGGGGTCTAAAGTGGGGGAGGGGGGTTTAACACGCTTCCTATCCTTCTGGATAGTGGATGCGATTAAAGTCGCTAATTTTCCTTCTAGGTCCTGCAGGGCGGAGGAAAATAGCATTTTCAATCATGTATACAGGGGCTGAATGTTTTCTGTGCCTGGGCCTGACCCTGAGGCTTTCTTCTAGAATCTGACGGTGGAGGCCGTCGCCACTGCCTAGAGGCAGATGCCCCTGGCGCAGGGGAAGGAGTTTGTTTAAATAAAAGGACGTTTAGACCTTCTTTTGGGCAAAAGAGTACCTTACCCACTAGAAATCATTTGGATGTATTTGACCAAATCCTCCACAAATAGTTGCTCCCCATGAAAAGGGAAACCAGTCAGAAGCTTTTTACAAGGTGCTTCGGCTGACCAACTTTTTAACCACAGGGTCCTATGCATGTGTTTTAGCACAAGCGCAAGGCGGGACGCTTGATGAATAGAGTCTTTCATGGCGTCTATGGCAAAACATAGCGCCTTTGGTAGTTCGGCTAACTCACGGGCCTGTTGTGCAAGGACCTCCTTAAGGGCCTCTTTGAACTGGTCCTTTAGGGACTGACAGATGCCTATTGCAGCGACTGCAGGCTGAGAAACGGCACCTGCCAAGGAAAAAGAGGATTTTATCAGAAATTCCAACTTTTTATCTGTTGGATCTTTAAGCATTTGTGCATTGTCTACTGGACAAGTTAAATTGATGATGGAAATTGCAGCGTCTACTGCTAGTACTTTCCATCCTTTATGAATTTCTCCTCCATGGGATAGATAACTGAGAATCTCTTTGGAGGGAGAAAATGCTTATCCAGAAACGCCTGAAAAAGGCTGTAAAGGTTTTAAAGAACCCAAGAAAGAGACCGAACTTTCAGTTGACTTTGTTAGAGGTAGCATGAGAGTGGAACGAACCATCTTCGTAGGAGTTTGTACCATCAATCTCTCAGATTGCGAGGTTGCATAAGGTTCATAAACTGTTTCCTCCGCAGAGGAATAAATCGGCTTGTTTTTCTAAGTGATCGCCTGAGGGTAATACCTGATCCTGTGCCCACTGTTCCCTTGGTAAAGGGTTTGAGGTGGGGGAAGGGGATCTAGCACGCTTCCTATTCCGTTGGGTGGAGGATGCGATTAAAGCCGCTAATCTTCCTTCTAAGCCCTGCAGGGCAGAGGGAAATGCATCTTCAGTCTTGTATACAGGGGCTGAAGTGCGAGAAGCAGTTGCACCACCAATCAGTTCTAAAGACTCACCCTGGCTTGTCATATCTGGTATCTCCGGAAAGATGACAGTGTGGAGGCATGACTGGAGTTCCCAGCGCCCGAGGGTGGAACTTTTGGTGCCTTTGTGGTAACCTTGGAAGCCATAGTGCTAAGCATAAAAGCAGAGGCACTCTAATAAAAATGTACTATTTGCTGAGCAATAGTAAGAAAAAACAAAGGCAGAATAAAAATTAATCTGATGCTAAACAACAATGTATTTTCCTGTACAGGAAATGCCTGTGTACACCCCCCACGTGCTCCAGCGCTCCTGTGTCCTGTGGCAGACTCTTTCATTCAGCTGCTCTGGTAGAGACATTTAGTGATAAGAGCATTAGCCTTTTCAGACCTCCCAGGTGTAAGCCTGATTGCCTGTGCGCCGTGTGTCTCCACGAGGACGCTGAGTCCACACATGGCGCCGACTGCCTTAGCCACGCCCCTTCCATCGACCCACCCTCCTCCTCTTTTCAAAAAGGAAATCTCAGCATGCAAGCGCGTTGGCACAGCATTTGGGTCTGAGACACAGACCCGTAGGAGGAGAGGAGGCTGCAGCCGCCATGCAGCATTTGTCTTCTCATTACATGAGAAAGCTGGCTTCCTTGCATTAGATAAAAGGCAAGTAAACATAAAATGTTTATCAAAGAAAGCCGCTCCGCAACCCTTAAAGGGGAGGGGGGTCGGGCGGGGGGTTCTTAGCAGTTGAGGCTTACTACAAGTGTGAATCAGCCTTTAGTGCTGTCACACTGAGTCATGTAACACTGCTCAAACTGATTACAGATAGAATGTAATATACCTTGCACTGTACATGTACCCCCAGCCCCTCAGTTTCCCTAATTGGGGGAGAGGAATATAAAAGAACCCCCTCCTGCTACTAGGACACACCACTGTTGTAGCTGGACACAGAGCTGCTGAAAAGGGTATGTGTATCCTTACTCCCTCTAGAGAAGAGTTTAAGGCATTACAATGTTACATATGGAAGAAAAGGCATAGGTGGACTTTGCTGTTCCTAAGCTTTTCTCTTACCTTTTCCTCGCTGCAGGATACTGCTGAAAACAGACAGATTCAAACTTCACCCATCACGGCGGGCAGCGTTAGTAAACCTTCAAAGACTGGGTCCCTTAATAGGGGTTCCACTACTTTGGACCTGTATAGCACCCCTCAGGACAACTTTAGGTAATGTAGCAAGACCAAAAAGAGTCCTGGTTCCTAGGGTCCAGCCCTCAAAGAGACACGTTACAGGCAAAATCTTGTTCTTCTATACAAGGCTCGGGTACCATCTTGTGGCCACAATGGTGTGGATAAATCCAGCTGTGGAGGTTTTTTAACCACTCCACATCCGCGCTATGGCCGAATGACGGCCTCCCCTGTGCACGTGCCCTACAGGGCACGCGCCGAGCGCGCTGTGATCACCGTGTCACTGAGACTCGGGTGATCACCGATCCAAGTAAGGGGCTGGTCCCGGCCCCTTACCATGTGATCAGCTGTCAGCCAATGACAGCTGATCACATGATGTAAACAAAAGATCGGTAATCATTTTTTTTTCTACTCACGCTGACAGCGTGAGTAGAAAAAAGAGCCGATCACTGGCTCGTATGTGAGGGACATCGTTCCCAAAGTGGAAGAGGCATATCTGCCTCATCAGTGCCACCTAATAGTGCCACCTAACAGTGCCCACAAGTGCCACCTATCAATGCCCACAAGTGCCACCTATCAATGCCCACCTGTAATGCCAATCAGTGCCACCTAGCAGTGCTGCCCATCACTCCCACTCATCAGTGCCCATCACTGCCGCCTCATCGGCGTACATCAATGAAGCAGAAAAATGACCTGTTTTAATTTAATTATAACAAAATATAAAAAAATAAAAAAAATAAAAAAAAATTCATTTTACATTTTTTTTTAACAAAAAGTAAAAACTGCAGGGACCTTCCATGAAGATGGCAGCTTAACTCCTCAGCTCCTGCCATCACGCGACCCACGATCAGCATAACGGAGGCTAAACCGAGCTACAACCTTCCTAAAACATGGGGACCGCATCCAGGAACACATCCGCATCCCGTTCCAGGTCGCCGAGGGAACAGCCTGACAACCCCGGGCACAATATCCCTGACATGTTCAGATCGAGCAGAGGAAACATGGCGTCTTCCCGCCACAGAAGCGCCCAGGCCGCATCTTCCTCACAGGGCACACCATCTGTAGCCCTACCTAATAGCCAAATAGGGGAGAATGCCACAGAAGAGCTCCCCCAGCATCATTTAAACATAAGCGACTTGCAGATGATCGCCACGGACATAAAAGACGCCCTTGCGGCAGCCGTATCTGAACTCCGTTTAGACAGCCGTGCCTTGACTGACAGGGTAGCGCTGACGGAACAAACGGCGGAGCAGCAAGAACTTCAACTCCGCAAAACCACCAGACAAGTAGACACACATACCCTCCAAATGAGGGATATGCAGAGGCATCTCGAAGACCTCGATAACCAGGGCAGAAGACGGAACCTGAGGATACGGGGGCTCCCTGAGACGATTGAGGGGGATCAACTATTGCCCTCAGTAACTAGCCTGTTCAATGGCATAATGCATAGGCCGCAGCAGACACCGGTTGAATTTGAACGGATCCACCGCGCACTGAGACCCAAAGGAAAAGTCACTGAACCCCTCAGGGACGTGATTTGCTGTCTGGTGGACTACAAGGTTAAGGAAGACATCTTACGCCAGGCCAGGAGCATCCCGCAAATCGTCCATGAAGGAAAGACGATACAAATCTTTCAGGATCTTTCTGGCATAACCCTACAGCACCGCAGAGACCTGAAGCCGCTCCTGGACACTTTACGCACCAGAGGCATACCATACAAATGGAAGTTCCCCTTCTGCCTCGCGGCCTCTTCGCAAGGGCGCTCAGGGTTCCTCAGAGTACCTGAGGATCTTCCCCAGTTTTGTGAAACCTTGAACATCCCCGTCGTGGAGGTACCGGAGTGGTATGCGGAATTTCGCCGCTCGGCTGTCCGTAGAGAACGCCAGCCTGAAGAACCTATGGAGGCCCTGAATGCGGGACATAGGAGGAGACGGTCGCCTTCTGCCTCGACGTACCGCGGCACCACCCGCTATCATCATCGGGATTTCGGTGCAGCAACCTCGCCCACCTCGAGGAGAGCCAGACGGGACCGATAACAGGTCAGGGAAGCGCCTAATGTCACAGATGCCCAACCACTTAGTTACGCCATGTTAGGCGAGCATTTATCTTTATCTTTATTAAGACAGAATAGTGTGTGCTTGTGTTCACTTACTGATAACTTTCCTAATACGGTCATCACAGGGCTAGATTTGCTGCGTAGGCGCAGACCGTTAGGCCTTGTATGGAATCCGCCAATGGGATTGTATGCTCCCCCTTAGCGGCCTACCCCATGCCTAGAAGGATTGAGGTACGAGCGGCTGCCTACAACCCCCATAATGCCTTTAGCGCTGATCCCGGAAATGAACACCTGCCCTCCTGCTTGCAGCGGAAAGAACAAGTGCTCCCTGATTAGCGCGCCTCACAGTCGCTGCCTCAACAAAGGCAATAGGTCTTCAAGTCCTGGATTCCCACCATGCACTGACGTCATGCTTCCCCCTGTGGGCCGCCACCTTCTAAGAAGTTCGGGAGGAGATAATCCGATATACAGCTCAATTGCAGCACACCGCGGTACACGTTTGTACCGGATCTAGAAGCTAACGGCCAAGAGAAGATGACCACCATGTCCTACAGCCTCGCTTGCTTAATCTCATGAGAACCCGCGTATCGCAACTACAGGCAGAGTATCCCTGATACCACCAGACCGACCGGCTGATGGATTGCAGATCCCTGATGCTGAAGGACAGCCCACTTCTCACTTTGATCTCAGAATAGCAGCGGCTACTCAAACTATTGTGATTTTCTGGGAAATAAGGACACACAACGTAGCCGAAGATGCTTCCTACCAAAGCTGCTGACTAACTACAGATGATTCCACTAACTCCTTTTTCTTTACAGGTACGCCTCACAGAGTACTTTACGTGAGGCATTCACTACCGGTAGGGACTGCATTTTGTCTAAATTCTAAAGTTCACCTAATGTTTTTCAAAGGTATGTTCAGCCTTATACTGTAATGGTTAGTAGACTTAAGCATAGAGTAGGTCTTAAGTTCATTTACTATACTATATAGATTATATCTTATGCTCAATCTCACACCCTGTAATCTTTGCCGCATATCCCCGCAGACAATGCTGCGATTCCAGAGGTCTGAATGAGTCTTAACAGAACAAGAGAATATGGTACCCTATTTCAAGTAAACCACATACTGGATGTTCTTCTGGGTAACTGAGGTGATTCAACCATCACTTCTTTTGCCCTCCCCGGTGAACCCCAACGTCAATGGCTAGTGAACAACTATTGTACCCCTCCTTCCTTTAATTTTCATGGTCACGTGATGGCGGGGCCTACACCCCTCTCACTCACACACCACCTCATTCGTGTAAGGTCTACACCAACCCCCGCACAGCAACGGTGCAGTATAATAACCCGTCTCCCACGGGATAGGCGCTGCACCCACGCTGTACTATTCTGATCCCTTTTCTAGACTCGAGAAGGCGGGATAATCAAGGTATTGATTATCTCCGTAATCTCTTTGGATAATCAAAAACTTTTTTTTTTTTTTTTGTGATTGAAGGCTATGGATCTTAATCACGCACCAGCTGACAAGGAGCTATCTCCCGCCCTTCTAAATCTCCAATCCATCAACATACGCGGTCTGAACACACCAGAAAAACGTTCCCTCTTACTTTCCTCTCTACACAAGTCCCGGACCCATATTGCTCTGATCCAAGAAACACATTTCAGAACAGACACAATTCCCAAATTACAGGACCGGCATTTCCCGACAATTTATCACGCATCTAATGATGAGGCCAAATCGAAAGGGGTGTGCATCCTCATATCTAAAAATTGCCCACTTATTGTTTCAGATATCCATAGGGACCCCCTTGGGAGATACATTTTCTTAAAAGGCACCCTACATGAGCAACCAATAACTATAGCAAACCTGTATGCTCCAAATTCGCGACAAGTCTCCTTTTTCCGCGACACTCTTCAGACACTCACGTCCTTTCGATCAGGCATGTTAATACTTGGAGGCGACTAACGTCCCGCTAAACCCTAACCTTGATACATCCAATGGTCACTCTTCCCTCACATACAGAGCCCTTCGGGCCATAAAACAGCAACTGAGAGGCTTACTATTGCACGATACCTGGCGTACTCTGTACCCTAATGAAAAAGATTTCACCTTTTATTCCCCGCCACACTCTAAGTACTCACGGATAGACTATTTTTTTATTTCCCAAGACGACCTAACAATGGTCAAAAAATCCACCATTGAACCCACGGTCCTATCAGATCACAGTCCCATATCATTAACTTTACAACTGCCTGCTAAAAGAATGCACTCCCCAATATGGCGTTTAGATAATTCCCTCCTATCTGACATTGCTGTCACAAACTCGATTTCCCAACAACTTACCAATTACTTCATGGAAAATGGCGAGGGAGAGTCCGCACCTGAAGTGGTATGGGCAGCCCACAAATGTGTGGTACGAGGCATACTCATCTCTGCAGCTGCACAATGCACCAAACTTCGAAAAGCGAAAATAGAGGAATTGACTAAACTTATCGCGCATTTAGAACAAAAACACAAGCAATCCTTAGCCTCTGAGGCACTTACCGACCTTACGCAAGCCAGAAATGATTTACTAGAAGAACTGCACAAACGATTAAAGCGCAAATACATATTACAGCGGAAATGTTTTTATGAATTTGGTGATAAGTCGGGAAAGCTCCTCGCAAGAGCACTGCAGGCCAAGAGAGCCGCACATACCATACACACAATCAAAGACCCTTCTGGTACACTTCTTGCTACCTCTGAAGCCATAGCACATCAATTTGTCCACTACTTCACAAAATTATATAACTTACGACCCTCCCATACGCCAAATACCCTAGAGGATAGACAGGAAGCTATCAACCAATTCCTAGCCCAGTACGCCCCGACCCCACTCACGGCAGAGGACTCAGAGGCACTAGATTCTCCTTTAACGACAAAGGAACTTACCCTAGCTTTAAAACAGATGAAACCAGGTAAAAGTCCGGGTCCAGACGGACTTACGGTAGGATACTACAAAGCTTTTACTGACATTTTAATCCCACCTCTAGCTAAAGCGTATAACAACTTCCCGCCTTCCAGTATCGCTACCAGAGACACATTAGAAGCACACATCTCCCTTATCCCGAAACCAGGTAAAGATGAAACCATGGTCACCAACTATCGCCCTATCTCCCTACTAAACGTAGATATTAAAATGTTTGCCAAAGCCATCGCCAACCGTCTATTACCTCTACTTCCCAAACTAATATCCACAGAACAGGTAGGTTTCGTCCCCGGTCGTGAGGCCCGAGACAACACCACCAAAGCGTTAAACGTCCACCATTGGATCACTACCTCTAACTCCAAAGGCTTCCTCTTGTCCCTCGATGCGGAGAAGGCGTTCGACAGGGTGGCGTGGGACTTCATGGAAGCTACCCTGCGCTCCATAGGAATACCTCCACATTTACTCCAAATGATCATGACACTGTACTCCTCCCCCCCGGCAAAAGTGAGGGTGAATGGCCGCCTGTCGAGCGCCTTCTCCGTGTCCAATGGTACCAGACAGGGATGCCCCTTATCCCCCCTAATTTTCATTCTCACTCTAGAACCATTCCTCCGCAAACTTAGGGATAACCCGACCATCAAGGGGTTGGAAATTGACAATAAACACTTTAAAATAGCCGCTTATGCGGATGATATCCTACTGTTCCTCACTGACCCGCTCACTACCATTCCTAATCTTCTTAAAGAATTTACTCACTTCAAATTTCTTTCTAACCTACAAATAAATTTCTTTAAGTCCAAAGCACTAAACATATCTCTACCTGATGAGATAGTCACACAATGTAAACTTAACTTCCCGATTGGCTGGGAACCTCATGCGCTCACGTATCTTGGCATCAAAATACCCTCTAAATTGGCAGACCTATATAAACTAAACTTTTTACCCATCTTACAAACCGTTCAAGCAGATCTACAAAAATGGAGCTCGGGACCGTTTTCCTGGTTCGGAAAGACGGCGATCCTAAAAATGAACATACTTCCAAGACTGCTCTACTTATTCCAAACCATCCCTATACAACTCCCTCCTTCCTTCCTTTGGCATACTTAAGAGAACATGTACGAACTTCGTATGGTCTTCCAAACAACCCAGACTGAACTGGAACAGATTGACGTCTCCTAAACTCCAAGGAGGCTTACACATACCAGATATACAAAAATATTATTGGGTCTGTCACCTCGCTAGGATAGTTGACTGGCACAACAACAGGTCTAACAAAGACTGGGTACACGTAGAAAATGCTTTTACCGCAATACCTCTAAATCTTTTACCATGGATTAAGCAAAATAAAATACCTAAGGGGGCTACACATAACCAATTCATCAATACAACTCTAAACACTTTTAAAGCAGCCTGCAAACTACTCCAATTGACACCCACGCCAGGTCCCTTGACACCCCTGGAAAACAACCCTGAATTCGTACCAGGAATACATACCACGACCCCATCGACGGATATGAATAGCCCCAACCTTAAACTACACCAACTGTTCCAACAGGGTACTCTCATGTCTTTCCAGACCATGACTCGGACATTTCCAGACTACCACATTCCCTTTTATAAATACCTGCAGATACGCCACTTCGCTAATAGCATCAAACCTATTGCAGACTTACACAGGGATCTTACACCCTTTGAAAGCTTATGCAATAACCCAGAGCCCCAAAGACACCTTATCTCGTCTATATATAAACTCTTATTCACATCACAAGAAATCAAATCCGATAGCCTGATTTTACAATGGGAAAGGGACTTAAATCTAGACCTCACTGCTGAAGACTGGCAACATGCCCTTACTCACATACACAAGGGTTCTCTCAATATCTCCACACAGGAAAACAGATATAAAATCTTTACGAAATGGTACAGAACTCCAGATAGGATACACAAATTCCACCCAAACCTTCCCCCGCTGTGCTGGCGTTGTCACGCATCCAGGGGCACTCTTCTCCACATATGGTGGGATTGTCCCCTCATTCAAAACTACTGGATAGACATACATCGACTAATTTCACAGATTACGACTTACTCGCCTGATTTCACCCTGGCCCAATACCTACTTCATCACACCTCACTTCCACAACACACCTACAAGAAATCCCTGGTTCTCCACCTCATCAACGCAGCTACCTTATGCATCCCTGTCCACTGGAGAGACACCTCCCCCCCTACTATTCAGGAATGGATCCGGAGAGTAGACAGAATAGCTGAAATGGAACACCTTATACATCAATCCAATGATACACCATCCAAGTATGAACATATATGGGCCTGTTGGACCCATTTCAAATCGACCCACATCCCGCACACTTCCACTGACCCCACTCCTCAAAGGACTGGGGAGACAGTGCACACACAAACGACTGCTTAGTCCATGGAATTATCTTAGGGCTCACATTGTTCTTCCATCATTCTTTCCCCCTTCCCCCTCCCTCGTAGGACCCTCTCTACCATTCAAGAGATCACTAATGATCTGAATGATCCCTCGCTGCCGTTATGAGACCTGATAGGTTTCACAGTAACACCTTTTTCAAGCTAACTAGGCAGACCCGACATGCTTTTGACTCCTCTGTCCTCATATGTCCCACAATGGGCACAGATTGCTCCCAATAGGGGTGCCCAGAGGTGGAACTGAGCAAACAAGGTCGGTTAAGGAAAAGGAAAGACTTTAGGAAAGAATGAAGGGGAATAGAGAAGGTTACAGAAGGGACGATAAGGAGAAGAGAAAGGAGGAATTGGAGATATGAATTAACTGAAAACAAAACAATACGCTTTAACAACGATTTTCATTTAAATTGATACTTTAAATTCCAATTATAACGACCTAAGTCACACCTTGACTTGGATGTAGATATAATTGCATTGTAATGACCTAAGTCACACCTTGACTTAGATGTAGATATAATTGCATTAATACCTATAGCGTCTGGGAAGATAGCGTTCTATGGTTTATGTTTTATTTTTTATTTTTACATCTTATCATACCAAACTGGCAATGCATTTTAATGACAAGGGAATCTCACAGATATATTTTACCATAACTCAAGGCTTATTCCCCCGCTGCGTAGGAAATCACCTACAAAATCTCTGAATGTAGCTCCCTTGTTCTTTTGTTCATACTATGTTCTAGTACTTACAATGTCGAACAATATGACGTACTGTTTTACTTGGCTTTGGGCTAATATGTGACATTTACTTACATGCTTTCATTTCTGTAACCTATGTGAAAACTCAATAAAATATGTTTAAAAAAAAAAAAAAAAAAAAAACTGCAGAGGTGATCAAATACCACCAAAAGAAAGCTCTATTTGTGGTAAAAAAAATTATAAAAATTTCATTTGGGTACAGTGTTGTATGACCGCGCAATTGTCATTCAAAGTGCATCAGCGCTGAAAGCTGAAAATTGGTCTGGATAGGAGGGGGGTTTAAGCGCCCAGTAAGCAAGTGGTTAAATCCAGCATGGATCCCTTCTGGAGCTCCTCAGAGCACATCTTCACTCGTGACCAACACCTTAGACACTGGCGAAAAAACCGATGTGCTCCTGGAAGGAAGAGGGGTTATATAGGGAGTGAACTTCCTTGATTGGGTATACCACTGTCAACACCTGAAGGTGGCCCATAACCCATTAACCACTTCAGCCCCGGAAGGATTTACCCCCTTCCTGACCAGAGCACTTTTTACAATTTGGCACTGCGTCGCTTTAACTGCTAATTGCGCGGTCATGCAATGCTGTACCCAAACGAAATTTGCGTCCTTTATTTACCCACAAATAGAGCTTTCTTTTGATGGTATTTGATCACCTCTGCGGTTTTTATTTTTTGCACTATAAACGGAAAAAAGGCCGAAAATTTTGAAAAAAATTGATATTTTCTACTTTTTGTTATTAAAAAAAATCCAATAACCTCAATTTTAGTCATACATTTAGGCCAAAATGTATTCGGCCACATGTCTTTGGTAAAAAAAATGTCAATAAGCATATATTTATTGGTTTGTGCAAAAGTTATAGCGTCTACAAACTAGGGTACATTTCCTGGAATTTACAAAGCTTTTAGTTTATGACTGCCTATGTCATTTCTTGAGGTGCTAAAATGGCAGGGCAGTACAACCCCCCCCCTCCCAAATGACCCCATTTTGGAAAGTAGACACCCCAAGGAAATTGCTGAGAGGCATGTTGAGCCCATTAAATATTAATTTTTTGGGTCCCAAGTGATTGAATAATGATAAAAAAAAAAAAAATTACAAACAGTTGTCACTAAATGATATATTGCTCACACATGCCATGGTTATATGTGAAATTGCACCCCAAAATACATTTAGCTGCTTCTCCTGAGTATGGGGATATCACATGTGTGGGACTTTTTGGGAGCCTAGCCGCGTACGGGGCCCCGAAAACCAAGCACCGCCTTCAGGATTTTTAAGGGCGTACATTTTTGATTTCACTCCTCACTACCTATCACAGTTTTGAAGGCCATAAAATGCCCAGATGGCACAAAAGCCCCCAAATGACCCCATTTTGGAAAGTAGAAACCCCAAGCCCAGGGGTGCTTTTTTTTTTTTTCTTTTTCTTTATTATTTTTTTGCTTTATCTTATTTTTAAACAGTTCCTTTCATATTTTTTTTTAATCATTTTTATTGTTATCTCAGGGAATGTAAATATCCCCTATGATAGCAATAAGTAGTGACAGGTACAGGGGGTCCCCTACTTACAAACATCCGACTTACAAACGACTCCTACTTACAAACGGGGGGAGACAACAGGAAGTGAGAGGAAATCTACCCCTAGGAAGGGAAATTCACTCCTGTAAGAGTTAATATGGAAAAAAGGTGTCTCCACTGATGCTTTATCACCTATCCTTATTTCCCTAATAACCCCAAATTTTCAAAATCCAATTGTCATTGGGACAGAAAGTGAGGTGAAATCTTCTGAACAGGGGCACAGACAGCAAAACAAATGTTACCGGGGTGATAACCCTTCCCTATGCTATCTACAAAACTTAAAAATAGATTTTTTGGCTGGAGCTACACTTAAAAAATTTACCTGTTCCGACTTACAAACAAATTCAACTTAAGAACAAACCTAAAGTCCCTATCTTGTTTGTAACCCAGGGACCCCCAGTACTCTTTTTTGAAAAAATTGGGGTCTATTAGACCCTAGCCTCTGCCCTCAAAGCATCTGACCACACCAAGATCGGTGTGATAAAATGCTTTCCCATTTTCCCAATGGCGCTGTTTACATCCGGCGAAATCTAAGTCATAAAATGCTTGAAGCTTCCGGTTTCTTAGACCATAGAGATGTTTGGAGCCATTCTGGTCTCTGATCAGCTCTATGGTCAGCTGGCCGAATCACCGGCTGCATTCTCAGGTTCCCTGCTGGGACAGGAGAGCCAGAGAAAAACATGGAAGACGGTGGGGGATTGCTTTTACATGAAAGCCGACCGCTGGCTGAAAAGAATGATACCAAGATGATAACTGTAGGCATCATTCTGGTATAACCATTCAAAGTCAGCAACATACCAGTACGTTGCTGGTCCTTGTTGGGCATATATTGTAAACTTTGATTGATTGGTGGGTATGCCCACCATTAGAATACCTCCCTTCATCCACCCACTTCTAATGATGGGCGTACATGCACCGTTTATATATGCCGAAGCATGGGGGCATCCGCCCAAAAGGTAGGAGCAAATCGCTCCTCCGCCCCTGCTTCGGCATATATGCTCTTTTTTTTTAACTGTGGTGGTGAAATCACCTCCGACAGCGCTGGAGTCACAGCTTTATGTATAGTGGGAGCAAACGCTGTTGCTGTCAAGATAAATAAATCCGCTCTGCAGCTGAATGGCGTACCTGAAAACAAAAAAATGGTTAACAATAAAACTCAGTAAACAGTAAAGTATAAAAAAATTGCATACCTATAAAGCAAACATGATAAAACATAATAACAATAAAACATTGCAGAATAGAATACAGTAAAAAAAGAGCAGAACAATAGAGAGAGAATAGAGAGAGAACAATAAAACAACTATTTTTGGTTATTTTATATATATATATATATATATATATATATATTTTTTTTTTTTTTACTTTTTTTTGTAACTAACTGTAACCGGTTCCAGGTTCGGGTCTCTCAAAATGCGATGGCATCTTGGGAGACCCTGTGAAAGTGTGCCTAGTCTGTGCAGTGCAATCTGCTGATCAAACAAGTGACTAAAAAGTGGCACACGCATGTAATAATTGTCCACATATAAGTGGTACCCCTTTCCGAATAAGGGTGACACCAAGTCCCACACAATCTTGCCAGCGCTTCCTATGTAGTCAGGGCAGTTTGTTGGCTCTACGTGGCTATCTTTTCCCTCGTAAACCATAAAACTACATGTATAGCCTGTGGCCCTGTCACAGAGCTTATACATCTTGACCCCGTATCTGGCACGCTTGCTGGAAAGGTACTGTTTGAATGACAAGTGGCCGGAAAACTTAATCAGGGACTCATCAACGCAGACAACGTGATGGGGAGTAAACAAGTCTGCAAAACGTTGAAGTGGTTTACGAGGGGCCGAATTTTAAAGAGCCGATCGTATCCAGGGACTCCACAAGGACGACAGAGTTCATTGTCATTGAAGTGCATGAACCGCAAGATCTGCTCGTATCGTGCCCTGGTCATGGAGGCAGAAAACAAGGGTATATGGTGAATTGGGTCAGTGGACCAATATGACCATAACTCACTCTTTTTAGTTATACCTATGTTGAGGGAAAGGCCCAGAAAGAGCTTAAATTCGGAAACCATAATTGGTCTCCAATCTCTGGCAAGGGAGGACTGGGGAATAGTGGCGATGTGTTGACCAGCGTACAAATTGTTTTGGTCCACAATAGATCTATAGAGATCTTCAGTGAAAAACAGCCAATAAAAATCCAGTGACGTAAAACCAACTGTTTCCACCTGAATGCCGGGTTGGTCAGTGAATGGGGGAAGTGCAGGTGCTGCAGAAGTGGTGGGTTCCCAATTAGGATTGGCAAATGCAGCAGGAAGGGCACTATGGGCATGAAGGGCCTGTGTTCGTCTTCTTGGTGGCAGGGGGACACTACTTGTGCTTGCCACCTCACCAGCAGTGATACTGCAGTGCTGGATTGACTACGACCAGGGTGTACTAGGCTGCTGGTGCTTGCCAGTTCACCAGAAGGAATAGCGGCGCTAGTCCTGCTCTGCTCCATACGAGGGACCTGTGGATCTTGCACATCAACAACATCAAAGAAGAAGATTGGGGTCTGGTACGCCTGACCTTGGCAGAGACCACAACTCCATTCTCTGTATCAAAACGCTACCAAAAAAACTGTTAGCGATCGCAGGGATCAGGCCTGACTCTGTGAACACTGCAGTTATGTGTGTTTAGTGTTTTGTAAGTGACAATGATCGATCGATACTGCACTTGGGTGGGCTGGGCAGGGGGGCAAAACGCAGGTGCTATCAGGTATCTGGGCTGATCCCGCTAACACTGCGTTTTTGGGAACCCTAAACTGCTGGGGACGCTAGTATAGATATTGATCCGTTCAGATACTATACCACTAAGGGAGGTGTATGCTGCGTGCGTGGGTGTTAGCGGTACTGGCGCTAACCTGACGCTGCCTGGGGCGACGCAGACCCTATCTGATCCTAAAACTTAACTTATATCACCGCCGGGCGATCAGGGGGTTAATCCTTTATTAGGTAATAAACGGCGGGTGCCCTGAAACTATAAAAAACTAACTAACCAGCATCACCCGTAACAGTTATACGGTGGTCACTGGTGAAAGGGTTAACTAGGGGGCAATCAGGGGGTGAAACCTTTTATTAGGTAGTATATGGGGGTCCCTGACGCTATAAAACGCTGACGGCGAACCTAAATACTTACCTCCCTAACTAGCGTCACCTGTGACACTAATACAGCGATCAGAAAAATGATAGCTTAGTAAAACTGGCCACGGGGGGTGATCAAGGGGTTAAAACTTTATTAGGGGGGGTTAGGGGGGTACCCTAGACCTAAAAGGGGCCTACCACTAACTGCCCTACCACTTAGAACTGTCACAAATGACACCAATACAATAATCAGAAAAAAAAAAACTGCTATTGGTGTCACTGTGACAGGGGGTGCAGGGGGGGGTGATTGGGAGGTGATCGGGGGGTGACTGGGGGGGTGAAATGTGTGCCTAGAGTGTTGTACTGTTAGTGTAGTGTTGGTACACTTACGAAAAGACTGACGCGAGGAGAGATGACATCAGCTTCCTCTGTCACTGTTTACATTACAGAGGCAGCGGAAGATTGTCATTCGTTGGGAGCGATCGTGAGGGGGTGGCCACCAATGAGTGGCCTCCCCCTCAGCACGGATCGCTCCCCTAACTATGCCGACCGCGGGAGGCAAATTACGTACCAGGTACGTGATTTTGCCTGCCCGTTCTAGTCTGCCGCAGTATATCTGCGTTAGGTGGTCGGCAAGTGGTTAAGTAATTACTCAGGCTCTGTGTTTCATGATGTACGATAAAGAAATGGGCGCTATTATATGTAATAGTGAACAGTACTTCCCGGCGCTATAGTAAATGACCCCCACTGTGTCAATAGCCAGCAACTTTGTGTGTCTTAATTTGGCAGCATATGGCAATGTTTAACAAAAGGTGACCGTTCTGTGCATGTCATCTAACCTTTTTTTTTTTTTTTTTTTGAGAAACCACTGACTAAACAACTGATACGTAATGCTGAACTCCTGGAAAACCACAAAATACAATGAAATGCATATATATATATATATATATATATATATATATATATATATATATATATATATATACTGTCTTACTTGCTGAAGGATTTGTAAATTTTGCTCAGCCAAAGTTAAGATCTAGACACCGCTTGTCAGACAATACAGCCAGGTCCTTGAGATTCTTGTGTCATTTAGGCAGACTGTGCTACAGTAACTGATGGACAGCACTAAGCAATAAGCTGCTACTGCTGTCCCCTTCATTTCCCAGTCTGTGTGATGCTGTAAAGTGGATTCATAGGTGGCCAATATGGAGACAGATTCATGTATTTTATCTACCTGTATGTAAAATAAATATAAAGTCTTACACCAGCTAGCGTTGAAATGTGGTCTGTATGTCTGTTAAGATTTTTTTCTCACTTCTTGTGAACAGAACAGAAAAGGGCGGGGGAGGGTCACAGAGACCAAATACTGCAATAAAAACCGAACCAATATTATTCTAGTTTACTTTTGTATTCATTGGGAGGATTTCCGCTGCTTCAACCCTATAGAAATGCTTCAATCCTTCCTAGGCCTATGCAAAAAAATGTTGGTCTGAGTCAATTTTTAAATAATGTATAAATGTCCCTGCATTTTAAAAAGTGAGGTGATATTTTCCATTGCCAGGCAAAGTAATAGGTTCACTATATAGTTGGAACCATAAGATGCATGTACTTCACTCCCCTAACTACCACACCAACTGGATTTCCAGCCAGAGCTCCAGATTTCTGTGCAAGTTTTCACTTTCCTAGAGTCAAAACTTAAAGTACACACTGCTGAAAAAGTCCATACTACCCCATGTGATGGTGCTTGGGCCTGGGTACGTGCCACTTAAAACAGAAAGCACTAAATTGTAGGAGGCAAACATGCAGGTCTTGTGTTCCCCTTAACAGAATACCAGGTTTTTCTCAGTTATAAGGGCCAGTTCACATAGGTGTGATGCGGCAACACTGCAAATCCAGTGTGGGTTTCTACATCGCACCTTGACTCGCACAGCAGTTCACACTACCATATGCGAACTGCTGGGAGTGTCAATACAATGTTAATGACACCCCCATTTCAGCTTGCATATCGCACTGCGAACTGACAGTTCGGACATGAATCGGATCGCATGGGTTTTCACACCCATGCAATCAGATTATGGCGCGGACCCAAAAAAGGGTCTTGTGTGAGTTTTGTCCGAATGTGATGAAAATTCAGCCATACTATCTGTAGGGCTGAAATCACATTGCACAGATATCGCATGTGATTTGCAGTGCGAATCACATGTTATATCGCTAAGCGCACCTATGTGAACTGGGACTTAAATTTTGGCCAGCAATTTTTGTAATACACTTTTCAAGACTATCACTCTAATAGCCACCCCCCATCAAATCATTCTCTGCAGCTATTACCTTTTGTACCACCACCCCCTCCCTTTAGAATGTAAGCTCTACGAGCAGGGCCCTCCTGTACCTTTTGTATTGAACTGTACTGTAATTGTGTTGTCCCCCCTATACATTGTAAAGCGCTGCGTAAACTGTGGGCGCTATATAAATCGTGAATAATAATAATAATACCTCCTTGTTTAGCATTACTGCCTCTCTGCTCACTGGACTGAAGTGATGATGCCAACTCACTGTCCATTACGAAGGCTGAAGGTGTAGAGGTGAAACTCCACTTCTAAACCAGAAAGATAAATTGTTTAATCATTGTGTCACCTCTTTGGCTGTGCAAAGTGAAAAATGTGTGCAAATCACAAGATTGGCTGTAAAAAATTACAAATTCTTTGGCAAGTAAAAACAGAAAAAAAAAAAACACATTTCATCCAAGGAGTTCAGCATTCACCCGTAGCTTTGCAATAACAAGCAACAAGATATATAAATAATATACTTTTAGTGATGCTGTTTCTAAAGCCTGTTAATAATCAATTTCCCTCAGATTCAGTTTTTGGCATCAGAGAACAACATTTATTTCTCACTTGCCTTTTGTGATTTGACTAGGAATCATTTTTCAGTTTTTCTTCCTCAATATAATAACTGGGGAATTAAATTGGCATTTTTAATCTGCCCTTTCAAATATTAAATTACATAAACTTATTGGCATCAATTTTTTTTGTAAAGTGCTGCAAAAACTGTTGGTGCTACATAAATCCTGTATAATAGTTACATAGTTTATAAAGTTGAAAAAAAAGACACAGGGTTACCCAGTTTAACCTATGTGTGTAATTGTAATTATTAATCATCATCAATTGCTAAGGCCTTGTAGGACATCTAAAAAGCTTTCTGAAGTTGTCAACACTCTCAGCAAGTACAACTTCCTTGGGAAGAAAGTTCCACATTTTAAGTGCTCTAAAAGAAAAGAACCCTTTCCCAAATCTTCTTCTAACCTCAAATTGTGGCCTTGTGTTCTTTTCAGGGACCTTAGAATAAACCGTTTATTAAAATTACTGGAGTCACCTTTGATATATTTGTACACTGTAATCCTATCCCCTCTTAAATGCCTGTTTCCCACAGTGAATAACGGACTTATGTAATGGATCCTCATAGCTGAGGTCCTCCACCCACCTTATTAAGTTTGTTGCTCTTTGCTGGACTTTTTCTAATTCAATAATGCCGCGTACACACGGTCGGACTTTTCGTCTACAAAAGTCCAACGGACGCTGACGGACTAAAGCTGGCTGGTAATCCGATCGTGTGTGGGCTTCTCCGGACTTTCAACTGACTTTTTCAGCCTCAAATCCGACGGACTTTAGATTTGAAACATGCTTCAAATCTTTCCGACGGACTCGAGTCCGGTCGAAAAATCCGCTCGTCTGTATGCTAGTCTGACGGACAAAAACCCACGCTAGGGCAGCTATTGGCTACTGGCTATCAACTTCCTTATTTTAGTCCGGTGTACGTCATCACGTAAGAATTCGACGGACTTTTGTGTGATCGTGTGTAGGCAAGTCTGTTCGTTAGAAAGTCCGCCGCAAGTCCGTCGAAAGTCCGTCGAAAGTCTGTCGGACAGGCTGTCGGACTTTTGTAGCTGAAAAGTCCGACCGTGTGTACGCCCCATAAGTCTTTAGAAGATGGTTGATGAAAAATGAACTGTAAAGTTCTAGCTTTGTTAGATGTAGCCTGGCACTGTATGTTATTACTAAATCGCATCTACAAACATCCCCAGATCCTTTTCTATCCAATTCTCCCAGGGAGGTCCCTTCCGATGTGTAATTTGCATGTGGCACCTAAGGACATAACATTACATTTCTCAATATTGAACTTTATCTGCCATGTAGCTGCAGTCAACCCCCTAGTTTGTCAAGGTCTTTCGAAATTATGCTATAATCTGTGTCGATGCAATTACCCTGCATAATTTGGTATCATCAACAAACACTGAAATTGAGCTCGATTCCAAACTCTATATCATTAATAAAATAAACTGAACAGCACTGGTCCCAAGACAGAACCCTGGGGCAAACCACTCACAACTTTAAACCAATTAGCACTACTCTCTGGACCCATTCATGCAACCATGTGCATTAGAGCTGCACAATTAATCGTTAAAAAATCGTGCTCTCAATTCAACCCCCCTGACGATCTCTATTGCAGAGTTTGGCGATTCTTTCATATAACAAGTGGAGAGACTTATCTGCTAACTCAGCTGTCAAAAGAAAACATCAGGGCAGTCTGCCAAGTTTTTAACATGAAACATTGTAACTAACTCTTCCTTCTTAGATCAAATGGATACACTTCTGTGTGTAAAGAAAAAATCCAGGCAGTCTGCCAAGTTTTTAACAACTTGAAAATGCAGTCTACAAATTAGGGGATAGATTTATGGCACTTTTAGTATTTTTTTTTACTAGTAATGGTGGCGATCTGCGATTTTTATCGGGACAGACATTGCGGTGGACAAATCGTATTTTTGATTTTTTATCGTGACTGCGATTTTTATCGTGACTGCGACATTGTGGCGGACACATCGGGCAATTTTGACACATTTTTGGGACCACTGGCATTTACACAATGATCAGTGCTATAAAAATGCACTGATTACTGTAAAAATGTCACTGGCAGTGAAGGGGTTAATAGTAGGGAGCGATCAAGGGGTTAACTGTGTTCCCTGGGAGGTGATGCTAACTGAGGGGGAGGGGACTGACTAGAGGAAGTGACGTATCGTGGTTCCTAGCTAAGAAGAACACACGATCTGTCACTCTTCTCAGAACAGAACAGGGTCTGTGTCTCGTGCTCGCAATCGCTCGTGGCCGGCGGTAATCGCGACCGTCGGCCACAAGCATCAGCACCCTCGCTGTGTAGCCTCCGGCGGCGAGCGCGCGTCTGCTATTCCGATCCCGCGAACCGACTTATAGCTACGACGGTTCACGGGATCGTGCCGACCTGCCGCAGTAAAATGACAGCGTCTGGTCGGCAAGCAGTTATGTAGTATTATCTGAATGATGCCTGCAGCTGCAGGCATCAACCAGATATCTTTTCTTCAGCAGGGGATTCCCCGTTTAGCCACTTGATTGCTTTTACAGGTGGCAGGAGGGGACGTTTACCCCCCTTCACAGCTCACCTCAGGTAAAGACCACAAAGGTCCATGATGTATATAAGGATGTAGAATGGTCCATAGGGAGAGTTATTGGTCATCATATTTGCATTACCTATCCTATCCTGGGTCTGAGATCGGAGGAGAGGAGATTATACAGTGATCTGCTGCTAGACCATTGTGGTCTTTACCTGAGGTGAGCTGCTAGGACACACTGGGTGGACTCTGGATGGTGCAAGAGAGTGTGACCACAATACACAAAGAGTTTGTATTATTTTGCACTTAGATTATCACACAAGTTTGTTTCACCTAGTATATTTCAACATGTGCACAACTTATTGAAATTGACTTTTCACTTTATTAATGGACTATTTATTCATGTTCACTGGCCTTTATTCACACATTCCATAAGTGTGTCATTAATTTGATGAATTGTTGCTTTGATTTTACCCATGCAAATGGATGTTTTTTAATCATATTATTGCTTATTCACTTGTATTTAGAAGTTGTTCTAGTTTCTACAGCACTGGTAATCTGGGTCCATTACCTAGTAGGGCGATTCAGTTTTTACTTCTATATACAGTTAGGTCCATATACATTGGGACACAGGCACAATTTTAGAAAGTTTTTCAGGTATTTACCAAAACATATTCAAGCTCTAGTAATATCATGGATATGGGCTGAAAGTGCACACTCTCAGGTTTAATTTGAGGGTAGGTACATCCAAATCAGAAGAAGGGTTTAGGAATTACAGTTCTTAAGAATCTCCATCCCCCCTTTTTCAAGGGACCAAAAGTAATTGGACCTGCAAACTTCTCAGTCTAACCTCCTCCTTTGACCTGAAGCAATGGATACATGCTCCTACCCACTCTGAAGGCAATACCCTTGACCTCATCTTTTACCACCTATGCACTCCATGCAACCTCTCCAACTATCCTTACCCTCTCTCTGATCACTACCTTATTAATTTCACTCTCTCCCGCCTCCTCTCCCTCCAAACACCTAATGGTTACCCATAGAAACCTTCGCCATCTCAACCCTTCTCTTCTCTACTCTGCGACTGACCACCTCTATGACAAAAATCGTGCCCCTGTCCTGCACCGACCTAGCCACTTCTGTCTACAACACTTCACTTCTAGCCTCACTGGACACACTGGCCCCCCTCACTACACACAGAATCATGCCCTGTCCCCTTCAACCCTGGCAAACAGATGATACTAGAAGTCTGAAAGTCTGAAAAAACACAGCCGTGCTCTTGAGCACCTGTGGAGTAAGATGAAGTCCCAGAAAGATTTCAGCCAGTATAAATCTGCCCTCCAAAAAATAGTATTTTTATAACAGCTTACCTGTAGAATCCTTTTCTTTGAAGTACATCACGGGACACAGAGCCATAGAGTAGTTACTATGTGGGTTATATAGACCACCTTTAGGTGATGGACACTGGCACACCCTAAACAGGAAGTTCAACTCCCTATATAACCCTTCCCCCTACAGGGAATACCTTAGTTTTGTAGCAAAGCAATACACGTGCATACCCAAAAAGAGGAGAGGGACCTCTGTGTCCCGTGATGTACTTCAAAGAAAAGGATTTTACAGGTAAGCTGTTATAAAAATCCTATTAATCTTACATCACAGGACACAGAGCCATAGCAGTTACTATGTGGGATGTCCCTGAGCAATGCCAACTGAGGGGAGGGAGACACAAACAAAAGTACGGTGCCATCAGGCCTGAGGACCTATACTGCTGCCTGCTTGGTGATGCACTGCACATGATGCGCTCACAGCCCTGGTGGAGTGCGCTTTGATTTGAAAAGGTGGAACCTTCCCTTCAAACCATAAGCTTGAATAATTAGTTGCCGGATCGATCCACTTAGAAATAGTAGATTTCGACTCTGCCTGTCCTTTTCTAGGACCTTCAGGCAACACAAACAAAAAAATTTAGTCGTCTTCAAATAGACTTTGACTGCTCTCACTAGATCAAGAGAATGTAGCGACCTTTCTTCCGTTCGAACAGGGTTCTGGAAAAAAATGAAGGTAGAACAATATCCTGGTTTAGATGAAAACCTGAAACCACCTTCGGCAGAAAGCAAGGATAAGGACGCAATACCACCTTACCCTTGTGAATAATTAAATATGGCTCTTTACAAGAAAGAGCAGCCAATTCTGATACCCTTCTTGCAGAAGATCTAGCAACCAGAAAAACCAACTTCCTTGTCAAAAGGATCAAGGGAGTATGTCGTATCGGCCCAAAAGGCTGTCTTTGTGAACCTGACAAAACCAAATTCAAGTCCCAAGGTTTCAAGGGTGACCTAACCGGCGGATTAAGCCGTGTCACCGAACCAG
Source organism: Aquarana catesbeiana (assembly GCF_042186555.1). Classification (NCBI taxonomy): domain Eukaryota; kingdom Metazoa; phylum Chordata; class Amphibia; order Anura; family Ranidae; genus Aquarana; species Aquarana catesbeiana. The sequence continues at coordinate 174,239,853 of NC_133333.1, forward strand.
GGAATGCGAAGCAAGTGGTCATTGGAATAATACTGATAAGGCCGAGACCTGGCCCTTGATACCAGCTTCATTTCTAATCCTATTTACAGAAAGGCAAGGAATATACCTTCTAGGATGCCAACCCCTGGACTCACACCAGGACATATGCTTTCCAGACTCTATAATAAATGACTCTGGAAGCTGGCTTCCTTGTATTAATCAAGGTAGATATCACTGAGCCTGAAAGCCCACGATTCTTCAGAATGTGGGTTTCAATAGCCAAACCGTTAAATATAGCGTTTGTAAGGTAGGATGGAATACTGGTCCCTGCAAGAGCAGGTCTGGACGTGGTGGTAGAGGACATGGGTCCCCTACCACCATCCTTACGATCTCTGCATACCAAGATCTTATGGGCTTCACTGGGGCCAAAAGAACCACTGACTTCTTTTCCTGCTTGACCATGTGAAGAAGTCGTGGTAGCAGCAGAATAGGAGGGAATGCATAAATCAATGAAAACTGATCCCACGAGGTCACTGACGCATCTGTTCCATATGCGAGTGGATCCCTTGTTTTTGACACAAGTTGTCAATTTTTTTGTTGAACCTAGATGCAAACAGACCTACGTCCGGAGTCCCCCATCTTTGGCATATAGGCAGAAAGATTTTGGGGTGAAGGGACCACTCCCCCGGGAACTAATGCTGGCGACTCAAGTAGTCTGCCTGCCAATTCTCTACCTCTGGAATGAAGAGTGAAGATATCCGCGGCACCTGCTTTTCTGCCCGGGCTAGGATATGGTTTACCTCTCCCTGGACTGCATGACTTCTGGTGACCCCTTGGTGATTGACATAAGCCACTGCTGTGGCATTGTCGGACTGAATCCTGACAGGACAAATCCGCAACCTAAATGCCCAGGCACCTAGGGCTAGGTGCGCTGCCCGAATCCTTAGAATGTTGATGGGCAAGGTCACTTCAATTCTGGACCGTTTCTCTTGGACAGTCGCCTCTTCCAGGACTGCTCCCCAACCTGAAAGGCTGGCAGCTGTTACCATCTTCCAGGTAACTGGTACGGAGGATTTCCCCTTCTGCAGATTCTTGGACACCTTCCACCAACCGAGGCTCTGGCGCACCCTTTGGCGACAGACGCTTTGGAAATCTAGTGCTTGGACCTTCTTGTTCCAGGTAGACAGGATACTGTTTTGCAGCAGTCTTGAATGAGACTGAGCATAGGGAATCGCTTCGAATGAAGCCACCATCTTTCCCAACAACTTTATGCAAAGGCGAATAGAAGGACCCTTTTTTGCCCTGACCACCTGAACCAGCTCCTTTACAGAACTGATCTTTGCCTGGGGTTAAAAGCGACCCTCTTCTGGGCTGTATCTATAACCAGACCCAAGTATTCTTAGTCTTCTTAATGGTTTTAAAGAAGATCTGTCTGGGTTGAGGACCCAACCTAGGTATTCCAGGTAGCTGATTGTGGAGACCATGCTTTGGTCTAAGCGGGCTACCGACCTGTCTATTCAGAGCAGGTTGTCTAGGTATGCTACAATTGTTATACCTCGAGTCCTGAATCTGGCCAAAGCAAGGGCCAGAAATTTTGTAAACACCCGAGGTGCAGCAGCTAGACTGAAAAAGGCAATGCTACAACTGAAAGTGAAGTTTTTCTACTTCAAAACGCAGATATTTTTTGACGAGCGGGGAAAAATAGGCACATGCAGTTATGCATCCCTGATATCGACTGATGCCAGAAGTTCTCCTGCTTATAGGATGGAGACAAAAGATTAGATTGATTCCATGTGGAAAAAGTGGATATTTCAGAAACCGGTTTAGATCCTTGAGATCTAGCATGGGTCTGACATCCCCATTTGGTCTTTGGCACCGTGAAAAGGTTTGAAAAAACCCCAACCCCTGCTCCATCGCAGGGAACGCCATGACCCTTTTTGAGACAAAAGTCGGACTAATGCTTGAGAAAAGGAGACTTCTTTTTCTCTGGATCTATTGACCTTTGCCCTGAGGAAAATGAGGAGATGGGAAATCTAGTTTGTAGTCTAGAGCCATTATGGAGACCATCCATCTGTCTCGAAACTCCTCCTGCCAGACCCTTGAGAACTGCAGAAGTCTTCCCCCCCACTCGAGCGAGCGGGGGCGCCCCTTCATAAGAGGCTTTAGCATTCTGTTTTGTAGGTTTTTTCCCCCCAGTGGAGGCCATCGCGACTGCCTGAAGGCAGACGCCCCTGGCACTGGAGAAAAGAGCCCGTTTAAATGAGGGACGTTTTACTTCTTTTCTTAACTGGCAAAAGGGTACCTTTTCTAAACCCCAACAGCCTTTCACCGCGGAAGGGAAAAAACAGCCAGGAGCTTTGCATGGCGCTTCGGCTGACCACTTTTCAACCATTAGATTCTACGAATATGCCCCAACCCAAGCGTAAAGTGAGAGGTTTGCAGAATAGAATCTCTGATTGCGTCAACTGCAAAATACCAAGCCCCTGGCAGCTTGGCTAAATCCTGGGCTAGCTGTTCAGGGAAAATCTTGAGCACCTGTCTCAAATGGTCTCTCCGGGACTGACATACCCCATTTGCCGTCACTGCAGGTTGAGCTGCTGAACCTGCCAAAGAGAAAATATTTTTTAGCAGGAATTCCAATTTTTCATCAGATGGATTCCTAAGCATTTGAGCATTGTCAACCGGACAAGTCAAATTTTAATTTACCGAAGAAATAGCAGCGTCAATTGCCGGTATACGCCACCTCTTAGTAAATTTTTTCCTCCATAGGATAAATAAATAAGCTTTCCCAGGAATGAATGAACAGGAAAGGCATGCACAGCTTGAAGAGGCTTCAGTGAACCCAAACCAGAAATGGGCTTTTCAACTGACTCAGTTACGGGTAACTTAAATGTGGAGCGGACCATTTAAGTAAGAGATTGCACCAGCAATTTCTCAGCCTGTGAGGCTGAAGAGGGTCCTTCACCACTTGATTGCTCAGAAGAGGAGTCATCAGTCTCTTCCCGGTCCCCTGAGGTGGATCATCTTCCTTCTCCCAGAGTTTCTCTGTTTGAGGGTCTTGGGTGATAGAAGGGGCCTTAATACGTTTTCTTCTACTTGTGAAGATGCGATTAAGGTCACTAATCTTTCCTCTAATCCACTCATGGCTGAGGAAAAAAACCTCCTGAGTAATATATACAGGGGCTGAAATGCCAGAAGCAGTTGCAACCCCAAACTCCGACAGCTCACTCTGACCAGCCTCCCCAGGTTTTCAGGGGGAGATGGTGTTGCAGAGGGAGGGTCCTCAGAGCCTGAGGGAGATCCCTTTGAGCCCCTATTTTTCTGGGTATTTGTACCTCCCCTTCTGCCCATTGTGCTAAGCATTTGTGCTAAGCACAAATCCAGAGGTACTACCAGAAATGCACCCACTGCTGAGCAATATAGTTCAGCAATGGCCGCTGCTATCAAGGCTATCAAGGCTCGGTCTGATGCTAAGTAAATGTGCCTGGGAATGCCTGTGTCAACCATTCTCACATGCAATCCATCTGCTGTGTCCCTCCTTTAGCTGTGTGCACCTGCAAAAAGCACACCTTTATAGCTAAGCATGGCCCGCACTTGTGGGCGTTGAACCACGCCGACCTAATGCTCCCTCCCCCCTTCCTCCGACCAGCCCTTCCCTGCCCCCATGTTTTTTTTTTAAAAAAAGACCGCTTTTCCACAGGAGCGGGGGCTTCGATCCGACCGATCTGGATCGCATGTGGAGGGGGGCTGGGGCGGAGGAGAGAGGAAGGCAGGTGGATGGAGAGCCACCATAATGGCGGCGGGATGGCCCCCATGGCCTCTAACCAGGAGGAGAAGCTGTGGAGGGACATTCCTAAACAGAAAAAAACCCTTTCCCACATCCTACCTGGAGTTTGGGCTCGAAGGAAGCGTGCAGCTTGTGACACTGAGCAAGACTGACCAGCATGGAACAGGTACGTGCGCTTGACAGCCCCCGGTGGCGACTTTAGGCATAGCAAACATTTACTTAAAGTGGATGTAAACCCAATGTCATCCTTTCTAAACTACTGCCATGGGGGTTATCTATAAGGATATACATGCCTCCTGCATGTATCTTTACCTGTCAAATGTCTCCCCTCTGTCTGTTATTAGACCCGAAAAACTGCATATTCTGTGGGTGGGTCTGTTGTATTCTGTGGGTGGGTCTGTTGTCTGGAGCTCGGTGGGTGGAGTCGTGATGTCAGTAGGCTCCCCGCCCACCTCTACACTCCTTGTCAATATGCATTTTCTCCTGTGTATTTCTAACACTGAACTTCTGCTATGATCTCTAACATCCAGTGAAAAGACAGGAAAGTAACCACATGACTTCAGCATGCCAAATCATGCTGAGGTGTGGAACAGCCAATCCTTGCAGAGCTGCTGAAGAAAGGAGTGGGGGAGGGAATTAAAAAATAATGCCTGTGTCTTAGGCTAGTGCACGAGATGTAAATCACCTGGCACTCACAGCAAGGGGGAGGATTTGACAAAGTTTTTCTCAGTTTGTCAAGATTTTTCTCACTGAACAATAAGAGGATTGCTCAGAGATGGATTAAGTCTGTGTGGCAAGACTGGGCTCAAATGATAGGAAATCTTATACTCTACAGTATGATATCAGAAAAAAAAAAAAAAAAATTTGGGTTTACATCCACTTTAAAGGAGAAAACCCACAATAATTCCTTAGGAATCTCCCTAACCTTCTCCAGTTGCAGGGTTCTGTGGTAAAACAGACACAATCTTCACCGCTCATGGTGGGCTTCGTTAAAGAAACCTTCAAGGACAGGGGCCCTCTTTTCATTGGGGGATCCACAGCACTGGGCCTGTAAAAAGCACCCCGCCAGGAATATGGCTGAAAAAAACAAATACTGGATCCCGGGGTCCAGCTTTCCAAAAAGCGAAGTGTTACAGGTACCATTCAATTCTGCCTCGAAAAGACACTTTGAATGGATCCGGTTGAATGGCTTCCCCCAGCAAGGAATATTCCAGTGGAGCTCAGCACAGCACATCTTTACTCATGACCAACACCTAAGACACTGGTGAAAAAACTGAGGTACTCCCTGTAGGGGGAGGGGTTATATAGGCAGTTGAACATCCTGTTTAGGGTGTGCCAGTGTCCATCACCTAAAGGTGGCCTATACAACCCACATAGTAACTACTATGGCTCTGTCCCGTGATGTACGATTAAGAAATATAATTTCAGCCTCCTCACTGCCAAGCAGACCTTTCTCATCACTCTCATTAAAAACTTATCAATCTGTCCCCTTCAACTCTTCTCTACCATCAACTCTCTACTTCGTCCTCCACTGCCCCCACCCACTAACTCACTCACTGCCCAGGAGATGGCCAATCACTTCAAACAGATAATTGATATAATTTGCGAGGAGATCTCTACTGTTCAGATACCCTCCACGCTTTACACCTCATGCCCACAGGTACAATTATTACTTCCCTCTTTCAACCCCACAACTATAGAAGAGGTTGCTAAATTACTTGCCAATGTCCATCTTACCACCTGCCCTCTGGATCCTGTACCCTCGCAAATGCTACATTCACCCTCTAGCTCTATTCTACACTCTCTAACCCACATCTTCAATCTCTCCCTCTCTTCTGGCATCTTCCCCAACTCTTTAAAACATGCACCGGTCAGCCCCATACCTAAAAAGCCCTCACTGGACCCATCCAATCTCAACAACCTATGCCCCATCGCCTTGCTCCCCTTTTTATCTGAACTCCTTCAACGTCTAGTCTACAACTGGCTGAGTGTCCACCTTGCTAATAATAGCCTTCTTGATCCCCTTCAGTCTGTATTTTGTCCTCAACACTTCACAGAAACTGCTTTCCTAAAACTAACGGCCAAAACTAAGGGACACTATTCTGTATGCCTACTCCTGTACCTCTCTGCTGCCTTTGATATGGCCAACCACCCCCCTCCTCTTCAAAAAACTCCACGCCTTTGGTATCCGTGACTGTACTCTTCGCTGGTTCTCTACCTACTTATCCAACCGCACCTTTAGCGTTGCTTTCAATTCTACTTCCTCCTCTTCTCTTCCTTTCTCTGTTGGGGTCCCCCTATGTTGTGTTCAGGGACCTCTCCTATTTTCAATCTACACCTCCTCCCTGGGTCAGCTGATAGCCTCCCACGGCTTCCAATACCATCTTTACGCTGACGACACTCAAATCTTTCTCTACCCCTCAACCCACTCCTTCAGTCTCCTCACGTATCACTAATTTACTATCAGATATATCAGTCTGGATGTCACACACCTTCCTCAAAACTTAATCTATCCAAAACCGAACTTTTCATTTTCCCTCCCCCACGTGCCTCTTCCCCTGATCTCTCTGTAAAAATCAATGGCACAAGTATCAGCCCATCCCCACATGCCCAGGTCCTAGGAGTAGTCCTGGACTCTGAACTCTCCTTTAAGCTCCACGTCCAATCACTGTCCAAATCTTGCCACCTCAACCTCAACATCTCCAAAATACGCCCCTTTCTAACCAATGACACAACAAAACTCTAAATTCACTCCCTGATCATCTCTCGCCTCGATTACTGCAACTCCCTTCTCATTGGCTTACCTCTACATACTCTATCCCCCCTTTAATCCATCAGGATTTGCTGCTGCCAGACTCATCCACCTTACCAACCTCTCTGTCTCTGCTACTCCTCTCTGTCAATCCCTTCACTGGCTTCCGCTCACCCAACAAATTAAATTAAAAATACTAACAACTACCTACAAAGCCATCCACAACTCTGCCCCCAGCTACATCCCTGACCTAGTCTCAAAATACCAACCTAATCATTCTCTTCGTTCTTCTCAAGACCCCCCTCTCTAGCTCTCTCATCACCTCCTCCCATGCTCGTCTCCAGGACTTTTCCAGAGCCTCTCCAAGCCTATGGAACTCCTTACCATAATCTGTCCATCTATCTCCTACTCTATTAGCTCTTAGGCAATCGCAGAAAACTCTCCTCTTCAGTAAAGCCTATCCTACCCACACATAACTGTATTTTCATTTTGTCCATCTGATCATCCCCCACAGCTACTACCCTTTGTTCCACTTGACCCTCCCTTCTAGATTGTAAGCTCTAACGAGCAGGGCCCTCTGATCCTCCTGTATTGAATTGTATTGTAATTGTACTGTCTTCCCCGATGTTGTAAAGCACTGCGCAAACTGTTGGCACTGTATAAATCTTGTATAATAATAATTGAACAATTGAATCAAAAGCTGTTTCATGCCCAGGTGTGAGCTACGCCTTCATTATTTCTTTATCAATTAACCACCTAAGGACCAGAAGGATTTACCCCCTTAATGACCAGGAAATTTTTTGTGATATGGCACTGCGTCACTTTAACTGACAATTGTTCGGTCATGCGACACTGTACCCAAACAAAACGTATGTCCTTTTTTTCCCCACAAATAGAGCTTTCTTTTGTATTTGATCACCTCTGCAGTTTTTATTTTTTGCGCTATAAACAAAAAGAGCGACAATTTTGAAAACAAAGCAAAATGTTTTACTTTTTGCTATAATAAATATCCAAAAAAAATAACAAAATAAATTTCTTCCTTTGTTTAGGCCAATATATATTCTACATGTTTTTGGTAAAAAAAAAGAAAAAAAAAAAACACATTGCAATAAGCCCATATGATTGATTTGCGCAAAAGTTATAACGTCTACAAAATAGATTTATGGCATTTTTATTATTATTTTTTTTTTACTAGTAATGGCGGTAATCTGCGATTTTAAGCGGGACTGCAACATTGCGGCGGACAGATCGGGCACCTGACATTTTTTACACTTTTTTTGGGAACCAGTGACATTATTACAGTAATCAGTGCTAAAAAAATATGCACTGTTATTGTACCGACACTGGCAGGGAAGGGGTTAACATCAGGGGTGATGAAGGGGATAAATGTGTTCCCTGCTGTTTTCTAACTGTATGGGGGATGGGCTGCCTGGGGAAACAGAGATCCATTGTCCTGCGTAGCAGAATGACCGAATCTGTGTGATCTCCCCTGTCAAAATGGAGATCTGCCTCGTGTACACAGCTGTCCATGCAAGTGAAGCAGGCCATTGCAAGGCTTCAAAACTTAAACAAATCCATCAGAGAGATAGCAGCAACATTAGGAGCGGCCAAATCAACAGTTTGGTACATTCTGAGGAAAGAACGACACACTGGTTAGCTCCGCAATATAAAAAGGCCCAGACGTCCAAGGAAGACAACAGTGGTACGATGCACTGGTTAGCTCAGCAATATAAAAAGGCCCGGACGTCCAAGGAAGACAACAGTGGTACAATGCACTGGTTAGCTCAGCAATATAAAAAGGCCCGGACGTCCAAGGAAGACAACAGTGGTGGATGATCGTAGGATCCTATGGTAAAAAAAAAAAAAAAAAAAAATGGGATTTTTATAACAGTTTACCTGTAAAATCCTTTTCTTTTGAGGTACATCACGGGACACAGTCTCAGTAATTACTGATGGGTTATATAGGGTATCACTAGGTGATTGGACACTGGCACACCCTAGACAGGAAGTTCAAACCCCCTATATAATCCCTCCCCTTACTGGGAGTACCTCAGTTTTTTAGTGAAGCAATATGAGTGTATTAGAAGAGGGGAGGGACCTCTGTGTCCCGTGATGTACCTCGAAGGAAAGGATTTAACAGGTAAGCTGTTATAAAAATCCTATTTTCTTTCTCGTACATCACGGGACACAGAGTCTCAGTAATTACTGATGTGATGTCCCAGAGCAATGCTATCTGAGGGGAGGGGAAAAACAACAAGTAGGGTGTAATCAGACCTGAGGACCTTGTACCGCTGCCTGCAGCACACTGTGCCCAAAGGCGATATCCTCATGCCTTCTCACATCCACCTGATAAAATCTGGTGAATGTATGGACTGAAGACCAGGTTGCTGCCTTGCAGATTTGAGCCATAGAGGCCTGGTGATGCACTGTCCACGAAGCACTATTAGCCCTTGTGGAGTGCGCCTTGATTTGAAATGGCGGAACTTTCTGCTTCAAACCATAAGCTTGAACAATAACTTGTCAAATCCATTTAGCAATGGCAGATTTCGACGCTGCCTGTCCTCTATTAGGACCTTCTGGCAACACAAACAAAACATCCGGTTTGCGAATCTGAGCAGTCGCTTCCAGATAGGCCTTGACCACTCTCACTATATCCAAAGAATGTAGTGACCTTTCTTCCGTAGAACAGGGATCTGGAAAAAAAAGGAAGGCAGAACAATATCTTGGTTTAGATGAAAACCTGAAACCAGCTTTGGTAGAAAGCTAGGATGAGGGCGCAATACCACTCTATCCATGTGCATGATTAAATATGGCTCTTTACAGGAAAGAGCTGCTAATTCTGATACTCTTCTAGCAGAAAAAATGGCTACCAGAAAAATGTACTTCCTTGTCAACAGGACCAAGGGAATTTGACGTATTGGTTCAAAAGGCTGCTTCTGTAAAGCTGACAGGACCAAATTCAAGTCCCAAGGGTTTAGAGGTGCCTTAACCGGAGGATTAAGGCGCGTTAGCCCCTGTATAAAGCTTCGGACCAAAGAATGCAAAGCAAGCGGACGTTGAAACAATACTGACAAGGCCGAGACCTGGCCCTTGATGGTATTCAAGGCCAGCATCATTTCTAACCCCATTTGCAGAAAGTCAAGGATTCTACCTATGACATATTTTCTGGGATGCCAACCCCTGGATTCACACCAGGAGACATATGCTTTCCAGACTCTGATAAATCATTCTGGAAGCTGGCTTCCTTGAATTAATCAAGGTAGAAATCACAGGGCCTGAAAGCCCACGACTCTTCAGAATGTGGGTTTCAATAGCCAAACCATTAAATTTAGCGTTTGTAAGGCAGGATGGAACACTGGACCCTGGAATAGCAGGTCTGGACGTGACGTAGGGTCCACGGGGAACCTACCACCATTTTTACTATTTCTGCATACCAAGCTCTTCTGGACCACGCTGAGGCCACCAGAAGTACTGACTTTTTTTCCTGCCTGATCCTGCGAAGAAGTCGTGGTAGTAGCAGAATAGGAGGGAATGTATAAATCAGAGAGAACCGATGCCACAGAGTCACCAACGCATCTGTCCTGCATGCAAGAGGATCCCTTGTTCTTGACACAAAGTTGTCGACCTTGTTGAACATGGACGCAAAGAGATCTACATCTGGAACCCTCCATCCTTGGCATATGGCCAAGAAGATGTCGGGGTGAAGAGACCATTCCCCTGGGACTAACTGCCTGCGACTTTCTGCCCAGATTAAGATCTGGTTTACTTCTCCCTGAGCCGCACGACTCCTGGTGCCTCCTTGGTGATTGATATAAGCCACTGCTGTGGAATTGTCGGACTGGATCCTGACACAGCAACCCTGTAACCTGAGCATCCAGGCATTTAAGGCTAGATATACCGCACGGATCTCCAGGATGTTGATGGGCAAGGTCCTCTCGGTCTTGGACCATCTCCCCTGGATAGTCGACTGTTCCAGAACTGCTCCCCAACCCGAAAGACTGACATCTGTTGTTACCACTCTCCAGGTAACTGGTAAAAAGGATCTTCCCTTTTGCAGATTCTCAGGTATCAACCACCAACTGAGGCTCTGACGCACTGTAGGAGACAGACGCATCGGAAAATCTAATGCCTGGACCGATACTGTTTTGCAGCAGTCTCGAATGAAACTGAGCATAGGGAACTGCTTCGAAAGAAGCCACCATTTTCCCCAGCAGCCTCATACAAAGGCGAATAGAAGGACCCTTCTTTGCCCTGACCACCTGAATCAGTTCCTTTATGGCACTGATCTTTGCCTGGGGTTAAAAGCCACCCTCTTCTGGGCTGTATCTATACATACTCTAGTCTTCTTACTGGTTTTAAAGAAGACTTTTCTAAGTTGAGGACCCAACCTAGGTATTCCAGGTCACTGTGGTGACCAAGTTGTGGTCCAAGCGGCTAACGACCGGTCTATCAAAAGCAGGTTGTCTAGGAACGCTATTAGCGTTATACCCTGGGATCTTAATCTAGCCAGAGGAGGAGCCAAGATCTTTGTAAACACCCGAGGTGCAGTAGCTAGCCCGAAAGGGAAAAGCTACAAACTGAAAGTGGCGTTTTTCTACTTCGAAACGCAGATATTTTTGATGAGCAGGGAAAATAGGTACATGCAGGTACGCATCCTAGATGTCTATTGACGCCAGAAGTTCTCCTCCTTGTAGGATGGAGACTATCGATCGGATTGATTCCATGCGAAAGGACCGTACTTTTAGGAATCGGTTTAGATCTTTGAGATCTAGAATGGGTCTGACATCTCCATTTGGCTTTGGTACCGTGAAAAGGTTTGAATAAAACCCCAATCCCTGCTCTTGCGTGGGAACTACCACGATAACTTTTTGCGACAAAAGTCACTCCAACGCTAGAAAGAGAGACTGCTTTTTCTTTGGGAACATTTAATCTGAGGAAACGAGCAGTCTTCCCCCCCACTTAGCATTTTGTCTTGTAGACTTCTTCCCCCAGGACTTCTTTTGTCCCTAGGGTTGACTCAGATTTAAATCTTGAGCCTGACGGAAGAGGCCGTCGCGACTGCCTGGAGGCTGATGCTTCTGGCACTGGGGAAAGAGCACGTATAAAAGAGGGACGTTTACTCCTTTTCTTAACTGGCAAGAGGGTGCTTTTCCCACTAGAGATCTTTTGGATGTAATTGTCCAAATCCTCCCCGAACAGCCTTGCACCATGAAAGGGAAATCCAGCCAGAAGCTTCGTACATGGTGATTTGGCTGACCAATTTTTCTTTTTTTCAAATTATTTATTAAATTAGATAGAAGAGTAACAGAACATAGCATAACTGCCACAACACGTATCAGCAGAGAAAGACAAATATATATATATGGTGCTATGTCGGAAGAGCCATAACCTAGTCTGAGGATGAGTTGCTCAATAGCAGGTTAGTGTGACAGTGCTAACAGTCAAGTATCTTTCTCCCTTAAACCAATTAGATGGTATCTATGTACACGTCGCTCACGATGGGCTGACCAATTTTTCAACCATAAGAGTCTACGCATAAGAAAATACGAAAACCCCCTATCGGGGCTTTAAAGCAGCCAATGAAGTGCAATGTAAGTAGTTGAAAAAATTCAATTTTATTGGTACAAAAAATATAAATAACATATTAAAAAAAGTCACTGAAAATGAATGCTGACTATTAGAGTCAGGACATGAACTGGATATGGCGTACAATCGCAGCGGACAAAATATACAATTAAAACCAATGCAAAACACAATGTGCCAAAGGGCAACCAGAGATTTTAAAGTGTTGAATCCTTAAATTGGATAACAACAGGCAATGCCTATAAACTGGAGGCAATATACAATACGATGTATGTGGAACAACGGAAGTTGTGTATGTCAATCCTGACGCGTTTCGACCCTTCCCTGGTCTTCTTCAGAGGATGGTTGTCCACTATAAAAAGGTCAACATGTATCAAACGTAGCATCAAATTCGACAGTACCAAACCTATACATGTATAATGTATAATGTAGCTGCCTGGGCTGCATAGTTACCCTTTTGCAGGATTTTTGCTAACATTGTTGAGTGTTCAGGGTGGTGCGATCTCTCCTCTGCTCCCTTGTCTCCCCTGTGTCGGACCAACTCCCTAGGGAGCGGGTGGTGGACCGAATGAATGTGTCTTGCGAGGGATCACATCTACCAGCCCCCCATATAGGAGAGGGAAGAAAAGGAGGGGCAATAGGCAAACCGAGCTGCACCCGGACAGGTTCACATTAATGCTAAAAAAAATTAAAAAAGGAAAAAAGAAATAAAGAGCGAGGGGTCAATTTGTTCATCCACATAGATTGGGAAATTCCCCAAATGTGGAGATCTATATGATTCTTGGATTATAAATCCATGGGTATGCAGAAGGGCATTGCTAGAAAAAAGAAGATGAGAAGAAGGGGAGTGGAAGGGGAAAAAGAGGGGGGGGGGGAGGGAAAAGAAAACATGTGAAGGAAAAGTGAAAAAGGAAAGAAGGAAGGAAAGGAAGTGAACAGGGGTGTGTGAGTGAGGCTGAAATGAACTGGAGAATAGCAGATGCCCTGCTGCCAATCATTACCCATGCGACATAAGGATGTATAGAGAAAAACAGTAGGGTAACGGTACCGACAAACCACCAGTGAATGGACCAAGTGAAAAAATGGGAAGGGTGAAAGGGGGGGAGGACCAGACAAGCTGGATGAAAAGTGGTGGGAAAAAAAAGGGGGGGGGGAGAGGAAAATGGAAAAAAGGGGGGGGAGAAGGAAAGAAAGGGAGGGGAGAAAGGGGGGGGGGGGAGACCAAGGGAAAGAGAAAGAAAAAAGAGAAAACAGAGGAAGGGGGGGGGGGAGTAAAGAAAGAGGGAAGAGGAAAAAGGAAAGAGAGGGGAGGGGAGGGAGAAGGTGGGAGAGAGGGAAAAACAAAGAGGGGGGAGGGGGGAGGGAAGAAAAATAGTGACAGTGGGAGAAAAAGTGCTGAGAAGAGGGGGAAGGGAGGGATGTGTGGGGTGAGGGGTGATGGGAATAGCAAAATGTAGGAAAGTGAGGCAAAACGTAGGGGTGTGTAAGGGCTAGACGGTGAATGTCAATCAATGAAGAAGAAAAAGAAAATGAAGAAAAACCCTAGGGAAAACATACACAGCACAACCAGCAAACAGTGAAAAAACAGTGCCAAAGTGCAGAGGTGGTGGCGGGACTGATTACCCAATCAAACAGGACTGAATGGAAGGGTAGATATATTCCTGATTCTGAAAAATTAAAGTATGAATAGGAAGTCATGGCGAGATAAACAATGGTTTAGAAAAAAGAGCCAAGTTGCTTAAGAAAGTAGAAGCATTCCAGTCATTCCGGGTGTACTTAGCAATATGTTAAGTCAATGAGTGCATAGCCTGGCATCTCCAAATTGCAAAGGATCCTCTAAAGTTTCCCTGGAATTCCTTGTATTTATGGGGAGTGTCAATTGACTAACTCCCATCAGGTGCAGGTATGAATTGCATCCCTCCCTCCTCCCCCTCCATTGGGGGAGACGAGCAGCACAGCTGTGCGCTCTGACGTGACCCCCCCCCCGGCGTTCCGGAGAGGATAATACCTTCGGGCGTCCCCGTCTCCTCCGCTGCAACTGCGCAGGCGCCGCCACGTCACGCGCACTAAGGCGCGCGCGCGTGAGTGCGGCGTCCGGAAGAGATCCGGGACGCCGCTGGCAGGGCGAGAAGCACCCGACTCGAGGTGTGCCTCCTAGTGGGCGCATATAGGGGACGCCGGGCCCAGGCGTCTCCTGTCTTACCCTGCCAGGAAGACACAAAGGTGCACCCCCGCCCCCCAGAGGAGAAATGCAGGCACTGGAGGGGAGGCAACAGGGAACAGAGCCACACGGCCATGGATTTGATGCTGTGTGGGAATGATAATAAAATACAACACAGACAGTCCACATCACTTATTCACAAAGTGCTACATGTATGGTCTGTGTAGTGTGAATTGGTTACTGGCTGACCGTATTTAACACATCGTACTTTGCATAGCATTATTTACTTCAGCATGGTTAACAATTATAATGACATTGTCCTCTTGCAGCTGCATAATCAAATAGCACATGTACAAAAAAGAAAAGAGAAATTGTATAATACAAATATTGTTACATGTAAAAAACTCCGAACTGTTTTCTAGGCTAGATTTTTCTGAAAAGTAAAACATTACGAAGTGTGTGGTGACATTTTATTAAATCCCATAACATGCACAGAGGTATACACCACATGCATTTAAAGGTAATAAAGAGGATAATGATAGCATTAGTGGTTGTGCGTAGGGAAAACCAGGCAGTAATATACACAGAGCTGGAAACGCTGATGGATATAATGTGTTGTGGAAACTCCACTAAGATCAACATGGGGGGAGGAAAAAAGGAGGGGAGGGGGAGGAAAGGGGGGGGGGGAACAGGGGAAAGAGGATGGAAAAAGGAAAAAGGAAAAAAGGGGGGGGGGGGGGGAGGGAAGGGGGAAGGGGGGAGGCAAGGGAAGGGGGAAGGGGGGAGGCAAGGGAAGGGGGAAGGGGGGAGGCAAGGGAAAAGGGAACAGGGGGGAGGAAAGAGAGGGAAAAAATTGGTGATATTGAATCTTTTCATATTTCCAGAGTATTGTAACACATGTGGGGTATGAGACCCTTACCCATAGGTTATTGTGTCTTTCCGGATGAGAACCCCTGCAAAAAAGGGGCAAAAGAAACTGATTCATTTAGGCCCGGTGGAGAGGTGGCCTGTAACTGAAATATCCATCTCTGCTCTTTCTGCAGCAGAGACTCGTTCCAGTCGCCACCTCTAGTAGGGATCTTTATTTTGTAAAGGGCCACAAAAGTGACTCTAGGAACTCTGTAGTTGTTTGTAAAAATTATATGCCTCCCAATGGGGAGGTACGGGTTCCCCACCTCCATGCTGTAGACATGTTGGGAAATGCGTTTCCAGAATTCCTGCCTGGTTTTCCCCACATAGTACGCACCACATTCACATTCCATTAGATATACTATTCCGCAAGTGCGGCAATTCACAAATTGTTTAGGTGTGAATGTGTTTCCGTTAGGTAAAACAAAGATTTTGTCTTGTTTAATGAGTGAACAGTATGAGCAGTGTCCACAGGGGAAAGAACCCACTGTGGAACAGTGCTTTAATCTCTTATTGTCATCGGTGTATTCACTCCGAACGAGCTTGTCACGTAGTGACATAGCTCTTTTGTACGTTATGGTAGGTTTTTCTTGAACAAATCCACGCAATTTGGGGTCATCAGTAAGAATGCTCCAGTGACGCTCTATGATTTTTCTAATGGCCTGATGTTGCCGGGAATAACGCATGATGATCCGGGTGGGGTTACATTCGGAGCTTTGGGAGGGTTTAGATTTGAAAAGTAGCTGAGATCTAGAATGTCCTATAGCTTGATTGTAAGCTTAGTTAAGGCAAGATCTACTGTAGCCCCTTGCTAGCAGTCGATTTTGGAGCCCCTCCGCTTCTTTTTTGAACAGATCGTCATTTGAGCAGTTGCGCCGGAGGCGCAAATACTGTCCATAAGGGATCGAGTTTTTCAGTGGGGCCGGGTGAAAACTCTCAGAATGAAGGACCGTGTTCCCAGCAGTTGTCTTACGGAACAAAGTGCTAGAAAGGTGTCCTTCCGTAGTGACCGAGATGGAAACATTTAGAAAGGTGACACTGTGGGGGTCATGGGTCATTGTGAACCTCAAGTTTCGATCGTTCACATTGATCTTGTTGAAAAATTCAAATAGTTTGATCTCCGGTCCCTCCCAGATGACGAAGACGTCGTCCATATACCTCAGCCATTTGGTCTTCGACGTCCAGGAGAGACTTCTCCCACTCCCCCAGGTACAGGTTGGCGTAGGAGGGGGCACAACAGGTCCCCATAGCCACACCCTGTACCTGGAGGTAGTGGGAGTTGTCAAAGCAAAAGTGGTTATGATGCAGTATATAGTGCAGCCCATTCAAAATGAACCTGACCAATGCCGGATCGTATTGAGAATGCTGTTGCAAGGCCCTTTGCACAGCAGCCAAACCCTTTGAGTGGGGAATGCTGCTGTACAGCGCCTCAACATCGATGGTCACCAAAATGGCATCCTCAGGTATCCTCAAATCAATGATGAGTTGTAAGAATTGTATTGTGTCCTTGACAAAGGAGGGCAGAGACAGAACAAGAGGTTGCAAGTGTGCATCTATAACACGGCTTAGATTTTCCGATATGGCTCCATTGCCAGAGACAATGGGGCGGCCTGTGGGTTTTGTCGGGTTTTTATGTATCTTGGGTAGACTATAGAACGTAGCTACCTTAGGATGTGGAGTCCTGAAAATTCATAGATATTCTTGGTAATTTCCCCTCTATAGAATGCACGATCAATCATATTGTAAAAGCTGGAATTATATTGGTTGATGTTAAGGGCTGAAATTATTTTATACCATTCTTTGTTCTTTAATATGTCCAGACACATTGAAACATAGTCGTCATTATTCATGACGACCACGTTGCCCCCTTTGTCCGAGGGTTTTATCACAATCTTGGGATTTTTTATGAGGCGTTGAAGGTTTTCCTCAACTGGAAGATTGGCCGGTTTAGATGGAATTTGTGATAATTTGCATATGTCACGAATTGTTTGCCTTAAAAATACTGCTACATTGGGGTTAATGCTTGAGGAGGGGAATGTGGTAGAAGCCTTTTTAAACATCATTAGGGGATTTGGGGTCGATTTGTCCACCTCCTGCAGTAAGGCGTCCAGATCGATTTGGTCTATTAAATCCACTGTGTTGTTTTCTTGGTAAAGGAGAGTTAGGTCTCGTAAGGCCCTACATTCCTTCATGCTGAAAAAAGGCCCATCCACAGCGTCACCTTCAGAGTCATCCTTTGCATGCAGGTATTTTAATAATAACCTGCATGCAAAGAGTTGTAGGTCAGTGACTGTTTCGAAGACATCGAAATGTTGTTCAGGACAGAAGGTTAGTCCACGGGATAAAAGTTGTATCTCACTAGGTGACAGATTGGTGGAGGATAGATTAACCACACTTAGGTGGTTTATTGTATCCGCACCACGAAGGGGTCCAAACCCTTGCCTGTTTTGTTGGTTTGTGGGGACGCGGGTCCCCGAGATGAGTTTAAAGCTGTTTGTGAAGCTACTTTATTAGAGCCGACAGGGAGAGTAAGATGTTTAGAAGACTCCTGTGTAGATGGGATATTACTATTTGATTCTAGAGAAGTTGCCCTGCCCGCCTTTTTTAATATGTTATTTATATTTTTTGTACCAATAAAATTGAATTTTTTCAACTACTTACATTGCACTTCATTGGCTGCTTTAAAGCCCCGATAGGGGGTTTTCGTATTTTCTCATGCACTTTATGGGGTGTGCGGCCTATCCGTCTACACTCATGTGAGTGCTTCTTGCTGCTCGTTAAGAGTCTACGCATATGCACCAACCCAAGCGTAAGGCGAGAGGTCTGGAGGATAGAATCTCTGATTGCATCAACTGCAAAACACAAAGTCGCTGGTAGGTTGGCCAACCCCCGGGCTTGCTGTTCAGGTAAAACTTTGAGCACCTGTTTAACATGGTCTTTCAAGTATTGACAAACTCCGATTGCTGCTACTGCAGGTTCAGCCACTGAACCTGCCAAGGCGAAAATGTTTAACAGGAATTCCAATTTCGTATCAGTCGGATCCCTAAGCATCTGAGCGTTGTCAACAGGACAAGTCAGACTTTTATTTACGGAGGATATGGTGGCGTCAACTGCCGGTATACCCCAGATCTTTGTAAATTTTTCCTCCATAGGATAAAGTGTTGAAAACTTTTTAGGAGGGAAAAAATGTTTATCTGGGTGATTCCATTCAGAATAAATAAGCTTTTCCAGTAAACCATGAGCAGGAAAGGCATGTGCAGTTTCAGGAGGCTTTAGTGAACCCAAACAAGAGGAGGGTTCTTCAATTGACTGAGACGCGGGTAATAAATGTGGAGCAGACTAATCCAGCAAGAATTTGCACCAGCAACTTCTCATCCTGAGAAGTTGAAGAGGGCCCTTCTCCACTTGATTCCTCAGAAGAGGAGTCATCAGTTTCATCCCGATACCTCTGATTCCTCTCCTTTTTCCCCAGAGTTCCTCTGTTTGAGGGTCCTGGGTGGCAGAGGGGGACCTAGTGCGTTTTCTTCGACTGAGTAAAGATGCGATTAAGGCCACTAGTCTTTCCTCTAATCCATTTAAGGTTGAGGAAAAAACCTCCTGAGTAATGTATACAGGGGCTGAAGTGCCAGAAGCAGATGCAGCCCCTGACCCCGACAGCTCACCCTGGCCAGCCTCCCAGGTTCTTCAGGGGGGAAAGGTGCTGCAGAGGGAGGGACCTCAGAGCCTGAGGGAGACCCCTTAGAGCCCCTATTCTTCGGGGTATTTGCACCTCTTCTGCCCATAGTGCCAAGCAACAAAGGCAGAGGTACTACCAGAATGCACCAGACTGCTGAGCAATGTAGTTCAGCAACTGCCGCTGCTACCAAGTCTCAGTCTGGTGAGTAAACGTTGACTGGGAATGCCTGTGTCTCCCACACTCACATGCGCCCGTCTGCTCTGTGTCCCTCCATAAGCCATGTGCACCTGAAAAAGAGTGCACTTTATAGCTTGTGTGTAGCCTGCGATGTGGCCATCTAACCACGCCGACGTTCCATTAACGCTCTGCCCCCCTCCTTCAACTACCCCTCTCGTCTTTTTCAAAAAATACCGCTTCCCACGCAAGCTCTGATCCTCAGAACGAGCATGGAGGGGAGGCTGGGGCAGAGGAGAGCCAGTGGATGGGAAGCTGCCATAATGGCGGCAGCGGCAGGCGGTGCGGTATACTACCGCTTCTCTGTGCCTTAAACCTGAGCCGTGGGGGGGAGAAGAAAAAAACCCCTTCCCACATCCTACCTGGAGCATGGCTTGGAGGAGCGTACAGCATGGACACCGAGACAGACAGATCAGGCATGAAAAGGTAAGTGCTCTTGACAGCCCCCGGTGGCGACTTTAGGCATAGCATACATTTGCTTAAAGGAGAAACCTACTAGAATTAGAAAAATTCTTAAGGAGTCTCCCTTACCTTATCCAGCTGCAGGGTCTGTGTGACAGACCCAATCTTCACCTCTCACGGTGGGCTCCATTTAGAAAAAAAACTTCAGACACTGGGGCCCCCTTCGTATAGGGGGATCCGCAGTTCTGGGCCTGTAAAGCACCCCGCCAGGAATATGGCTGAAAAAAACAAATACTGGATCCCGGGGTCCAGCTCTCTAAAAAGGGAAGCGTTACAGGTAAAACCTTGTTTCTTCGGACACTAGGCCCAGGTACCATCCAACTCGGCCTGGAAAAGACACCTTGAATGGATCCAGTTGCATGGTTTGCCCCAGTGAGGATATTCCAGCGGACCTCAGCACAGCACATCTTTACTCGTGACCAACACCTAAGACACTGGCGAAAAAACTGAGGTACTCCCAGTAAGGGGAGGGGTTATTTTGGGGGTTGAACTTCCTGTCTAGCCAGTGTCCAATCACCTAGTGATACCCTATATAAGTAATGTATCAGTAATTACTGAGACTCTGTGTCCCGTGATGTACGAGAAAGACAAAACAATTCACAACATCCAGAGAAATGAAGGACACTCTCCAGGAGGTGGGTGTATCATTGTCAAAGTTTACAATCAAGAGAAGACTTCAAGAGAGTAAATACAGAAGGTTCACCACAAGGTGCAAACCATTCATAAGCCTGAAGAACAGAAAAGCCAGATAAGACTGCCAAAAAAAAAATCTAAAAAAGCCAGACCTCTTCCGGAAAAGCATTCTTTGGATGGATGAAACTACGATTAATCTGTACCAGAATGATGGGAAGAAAAGTGTGGAGAAGGCTTGGAACAGCACATGATCCAAAGCACACAACGTCATCCGTAAAACATGTTGGAGGCAGTGTGATGGCATGGGCATGCATGGCTTCCAGCGGTACTGGGTCATTGGTGTTTATGGATGATGTGACAGAAGACAAAAGCAGCTGGATGAATTCTGCAGTGTTTAGAGATATACTGTCAGCTCAGATTCAGCCAAATACAGAAAAGTTGATTGGACGGCGCTTCACAGTACAGATGGACAATGATCCAAAACACACTGCAAAAGCAACCCAGGAGCTTTTGAAGGAAAGGAAGTGGAATTTTCTGCAATGGCCGAATCAATCACCTGATCTCAACCCAATTGAGCATGCATTTCACATGCTGAAGGCAAAACTAAAGGCAGAAAAACCCACAAACAACTGAAGAAAGCTGCAGTTAGAGCCTGGCGATGCTTTAGAAAGGAGGAAACCCAGTCTCTAGTAATGTCCATGGGTTTCAGACTTCAGGCAGTCATTGCCAGTAAAGGATTCTGAACAAAATATTAAAAATTAACATTTTATTTAATATTATATTCATTTGTCCAATTACATTTGAGCCCTTAAAAATGGGGGGACTGTATAAAAATGGTTGCAGTTCCTAAAATGAGTACTTGATATTTATGTTCAACACCTTGAATTAAACCTGAAAGTCTGCACTTCAAATTCATTTGGACTGTTTCCTTTTAAATTTTTATATGGTGGCATACAGAGCCAAGTAGTATGAAAATTGTGCCCGTATCCAAATACAGTTGTGCTCATAAGTTTACATACCCTGGCAGAGTATATGATTTTTTGGCAATTTTTCAGAGATTATGAATGATAACACAAACATTTCTTTCACTCATGGTTAGTGTTTGGCTGAAGCCATTTATTATCAATCAACTATGTTTACTCTTTTTTAGGGTTGTCCCGATACCACGTGACAGTGTTTTTTTTTTTTTTTTTTAACAGTGTTTTCTTTTTTTTGGGGGGGGGGGGGGTGAATGGTGTATGTGTGTGTGTGCGTTTTTTTTTTTTTTTTTTTTTTACAATTTTTATTTTTTACAATAATATTTTTTTTATTCTTTATATGTTTTTTTTTTTTTTTAATCAGCCCTGTTGGGGGGCTTTGGTGAGATATCAGGGGTCTTAACAGACCTCTGATATCTCCCCCTTGAGACAGAGAAAGAGACAGAGGATAGAGATTCCCCAGTCCCTTTCTCTGCAGCCTCAGCTGCACTGAAAATGAATGGAGAGAAGACAGCGGCTCCTCTCCATTCATAAACTGACACATCGTAATCACAGGAGATTACAATGTTTCAGTTATGTGAATGGACAGAGTCAGCTGACTCTTTCCATTCACACAGCGAAGAGAGACAGCAGAACGGAGGGGACAGAGAAGGAGAGGGGAACGGAGGGGACAGCGGAGAGACACAGGGAAGGAGAGAGGTACGGAGGGGACAGCGGAGAGACACAGGGAAGGAGAGAGGTACGGAGGGGACAGCGGAGAGACACAGGGAAGGAGAGAGGTACGGAGGGGACAGCGGAGAGACACAGGGAAGGAGAGAGGTACGGAGGGGACAGCGGAGAGACACAGGGAAGGAGAGAGGTACGGAGGGGACAGCGGAGAGACACAGGGAAGGAGAGAGGAACGGAGGGGACAGCGGAGAGACACAGGGAAGGAGAGAGGAACGGAGGGGACAGCGGAGAGACACAGGGAAGGAGAGAGGTACGGAGGGGAACAGCGGAGAGACACAGGGAAGGAAAGAGGTACAGAGGGGAACAGCGGAGAGACACAGGGAAGGAAAGAGGAACGGAGGGGAACAGCGGAGAGACACAGGGAAGGAGAGAGGTACGGAGGGGAACAGCGGAGAGACGCAGGGAAGGAAAGAGGAACGGAGGGGACAGCGGAGAGACGCAGGGAAGGAAAGAGGAACGGAGGGGACAGCGGAGAGACACAGGGAAGGAGAGAGGAACGGAGGGGACAGCGGAGAGACACAGGGAAGGAGAGAGGAACAGAGGGGACAGCGGAGAGACACAGGGAAGGAGAGAGGAACGGAGGGGACAGCGGAGAGACACAGGGAAGGAGAGAGGAACGGAGGGGACAGCGGAGAGACACAGGGAAGGAGAGAGGAACAGAGACAGGGAAGGAGAGAGGAACGGAGGGGACAGCGGAGAGACACAGGGAAGGAGAGAGGAACAGAGGGGGACAGTGGAGGGGGACAGAGGAACGGAGGGGCATGGAGGAGGATGCAGTGACAGTCAGCGGTGACCGATCACCGCTGTATGTCACTAAAAGCTGCTGAAAGCCGCTGGGGGAGAAGCTTGTAACTCCCCCACGCGCCGATCACAGCTGTCTTCCAGATATCGGGTGAAGCATCGGGAGCATTTGCCCGAGTACAAGTACTTGGGCAAATGCTCGGTATCGGTATCGGGACAACCCTACTCTTTTTAAATCATAATGGCAACATAAACTACCCAAATGACCTTGATCAAAAGTTTACATACCCTGGTGATTTTGGCCTGGTAACATGCACACAAGTTGACACAAAGGGGTTTGACTAGCTATTAAAAGGTAACTATCCTCACGAGAGCTGCACGATTAATTTTCAAGAATCGTTAGCGCAATCTTTTCCCTGTTGTGATCTTGACAAAAGTGTTTCCCGATTCTTTCTATGCAAAAAATTCTCTCTGCCCTTCTGAAGCCACAGCCGTCAAAAGAAAGAAAGGAAAAAACCTGGCAGTCTGCCAAGAATCACAACATTCTTTAGCAGTGGAACTAAGTCTAAACACTGTAACAATTTGTCAAAGGAATTGATTTTGTGTGTAAATGAGGAAAGTTTAACCACTTAAAACACTAAACCTTTTTTCTGACATTTGTTGGTTTCAAGTTAAAATCATTTTTTTTTTTTTTTTTGCTAGAAAATTACTTAGAACCCCCAAACATTATATATATTTTATTAGTAGAGACCCTAGAGAATAAAATGGTGGTTGTTGCAATATTTTATGTCACACTGTATTTACGCAGCAGTCTTTCAAATGCATTTTTTTTGGAAAAAATTACTTTAATGAAAAAAAAAAAAAAAAACTAACCAGTAAAGTTAGCCCAATTTTTTGTATAACGTGAAAGATTTTACGTCGCGAGAATCGTGAGAGAATTGTGATCTTTTTGTTCTAAGCAAAAAAATCATGATTCTCATTTTGGCCAGAATCGTGCAGCTCTAATCCTCACCTGTGATCTGTTTACTTGTACAGTAAAGCCTTGGATCGCAAGCATAATTCATTCCAGGAGCATGCTTGTAATCCAAAGCACTTATATCAAAGCAAATTTCCCCATAAGAAATAATGGAAACTCAGATGATTCATTCCACAACCATTTATTCATAGGTCTTTCAGTTTATAGTCCATATAAAAAGATCATAGCAATGCGATAGGTTGTGTAACCATAATATGTCAAATTACAAATGGAAGCCTCCACAAGGGGATTTGAAGCAAAATCCAGCAGGAGCTACAGAGTATAAAAGAGGCGCCTTTAAGTGTAGCAATAAGGTTACATTTAATGAAGGCACAACATTTAGCAACTCACATGGTTGATGATTAAAACTGGCACATCCAAGTATGCCGGCATCCGGGGTAAAGCTGTCCACATAGACTGACCCCCGCACCATTGGCTCTCACCACTGTCAGTCTGCAATCATGACCGGGAAGACTACCCTGCTGCAGTAGAGCGATCTGAAAGCGAGGCTTGAATAGCTCGTGGAGTGCAGCGTGGAAAGGATGACGTTGATGGCGGTGCAGAGGATGAGTTAGGAGGATGCGAGTTGCTAAATGTTGTACCTTCATTAAATGTAACCATATTGCTACACTTAGAGGCACCTCTCTTCTCTTTTATATTCAGTTGTGACTTGACTCTACTTGTATATAAAAACATCGCTTGCATATCAAGTCAAAATTTATGAAAAAATGTTGCTTGTCTTGCAAAACACTTTTAAACCAAGTTACTCTCAAACCAAGGTTTTACTTAATTAGTGTGTGTGTGTGTAAAAGGTCAATGCGTTTCTGGACTCCTGACAGACCCTTGCATCTTTCATCCAGTGTTGCACTGATGTTTCTGGATTCTGAGTCATGGGGAAAGGAAAAGAATTGTCAAAAGATCTGCGGGAAAAGGTAGTTGAACTGTACAAAACAGGAAAGGGATAAAAAAGGATATCCAAGGAATTAAGAATGCCAATCAGCAGTGTTCAAACTCTAATCAAGAAGTGGAAAACAAGGGGTTCTGTTGAAACCAAACCACGGTCAGGTAGACCAACTAAAATTTCACCCACAACTGCCAGGAAAATTGTTCGGGATGCAAAGAAAAACCCAAAAATAACTTCAGGTGAAATACAGGACTCTCTGAAAATGTGGTGTGGCTGTTTCAAAATGTACAATAAGAAGGCGCATTAAGAAAGATGGGCTGAATGGTCGAGTCGCCAGAAGAAAGCCATTACTATGTAAATGCCACAAAGTATTTCACTTACAATACGCCAAACAGCACAGAGACAAGCCTCAAACCTTCTGGCACAAAATCATTTGGAGTGATGAGACCAAAATTTAGCTTTTTGGATACAACCATAAAAGCTACATTTGGAAATGAGTCAACAAGGCCTATGATGAAAGGTACTGAGGTGGATTGCTGATGTTCTGGGGATTTGTGAGCTACAAATGGCACAGGAAATTTGGTCAAAAAACGCCTATAATCCACCCTGAGCTGTAGAAAAGTCACATGATCTCACAAAAAGGTAAACATTGCAAGCAGAAATGAGAGCATCTACAACAACAGGACTGAAATTGTGGGAAGGTCAGAATGATTAAACAGATCATCAAAGGGATTTGGGACTAGTGGGAGAGAGATTAGGGTTCTTGTTTTGGGACTAGTGGAAGTGGGATTAGGGTTAGGGATTTGGGACTAGTGGGAGCGGGATTAGGGTTGGGATTAGGGTTAGGGATTTGGGACTAGTGGGAGCGGGGTTAGGGATGTGGGAGTGAGATTAGGATATAGAGACTCACGTTGCAATGCTCATCCGAGTATAATTTTTGAACTTGTCTCTTTCACCTCAACGAGATACCAGGAAGTACACAGGAAGTGATGTAGGGAGGTGGAGTTGTTCTTTGACGCCGATACTTCAATAACGCTTGAAAAACGCTGTTAAAACGCCTGCAGCGTTGCGTTAATTTTACTGCTAACGCCCCTAAAACGCTGTAAAAACGCGGTAATAACGCTATGGCGTTTTTAGGGCATTTTTGAAGCGCCCTTTCCCTGTCAGTTGTGAACAGTTTCCCCTGTTAATCTGTTATGAGGCCTATATGTTCTTTACTACTGATATATGTGAAAACATGTTGGGGATTTATTTTACTTATTGTATCGTGTTTCTCATATCGTAGTTTAGCTGCCTGATTGCTTCCTTGTATTTCTTGCTGCATTTTTTTGGAGATCTGGAATGCTGAGGGTGTCCCTTCTACTTTGTACTTTTTAAAGGCCTGTTTTTCTCTTTTTGTTATTTTTACTTTACACTAGAATTTAGCCTAAAAGGTTTTAATTTTGTTTCTTTATGCTTGTTACCCAACAGATTACAATGACAAATGCACATTTTATTTATCTTTATCTAACTCATCTTACGTGCCCTTTGTTGCAAGTATTTGGTCCCACTTAGTGTCAATGTAGTAGGAATTGCAGCTTAATGAATTTAGCTTTTCAACCACTTCAAGACCAAGCCTATTTCTGAAACTTTTTGTTTACAAGTTAAAATCACTGGATCCTGGGCAAATATTTTCTTGGAACCCTCCCCCCCCCCCCCCCCCCCCCCCCCCCACCTTTCGTCCATGCAATTTTGCTCTCCACCCCAACATCACAAAAAAACAAACACGTAGACATCCATACTCACGGATTGGTTGCTAAAGGGTAATTGCACATGCTTACAGCTCACTGATTGGTTGCTAAAGGTTACTGTGCATTATTACTGCTCAATGATTGGTTGCTAGAGGTTACAGCACATCATTACTGCTCACTGACACACCAGAAGCGGACAAAGAATGAGTACCATACTGACACATCAGAAACATGTCCGCAGACAGTCAGTAACATACTGACACACCAGAAACATATCACAGATTACAGACTTAGCAATAACATGCAACGTCAAGCCGCAGCAGTTAACATACACCAGGGTGGGTCAGGAGGTTATACCAAAGGGAGGGCCAGGGAGGTATACCAAAAGGGAGGGCCAGGGAGGTATACCAAAAGGGAGGGCCAGGGAGGTATACCAAAAGGGAGGGCCAGGGAGGTATACCAAAAGGGAGGGCCAGGGAGGTATACCAAAAGGGAGGGCCAGGGAGGTATACCAAAAGGGAGGGCCAGGGAGGTATACCAAAAGGGAGGGCCAGGGAGGTATACCAAAAGGGAGGGCCAGGGAGGTATACCAAAAGGGAGGGCCAGGGAGGTATACCAAAAGGGAGGGCCAGGGAGGTATACCAAAAGCGAGGGCCAGGGAGGTATACCAAAAGGGAGGGCCAGGGAGCTATACCAAAAGGGAGGGCCAGGAAGGTATACCAAAAGGGAGGGTCAGGAAGGTATACCAAAGGGAGGGTCAAGAAGGTATACCAAAGGGAGGGTCAGGAAGGTATACCAAAGGGAGGGTCAGGAAGGTATACCAAAGGGAGCGCCAGGGAGGTATACCAAAGGGAGGGTCAGGAAGGTATACCAAAGGGAGAGTCAGGAAGGTATACCAAAGGGAGAGTCAGGGGGTATACCAAAGGGAGGGTCGGGGGTATACACCAGGGAGGGTCAGGAGGGTATACACCAGGGAGGGTCAGGAGGGTATACAACAGGGAGAGTCAGGAGGGTATACACCAGGGTGGGTCAGGAGGGTATACACCAGGGGGCAGTGAAAACCTGGAGACAGTGACAATCATTAAGTCCAGTAGGGGAGCAGCAATCCCTCCCTACTGAGATGAACAATGTGAGTAATGGCTGTAAACTGTTCTGACCGCGGCTCTGATTTTCAGAGCAGGAACATGGAGGACAGGCAGAAATACATGACAGTTGGCAAGTATGGGCAACGCGGGTTCTAGGGGCAGCTGTTTTGGGCCCCCAAACAATGACTGAACCCTGGGCAGCTGCCCCTTTTGCCCTGCATTAAAGACGGCCCTGCCCGGTACAACCACTTCCCCAAAATGATGTGCGTGATTTTGCGTGAAGTGGTTTAAACAAAGTTCTTGTCATACCAACATGCTTCACTTTCCTGTAACTTATGGCAAATTTGATTACACCATGATTACTATTACCCAAGTTGTCTAGCTTGCATATCTGTAAGCTCCGTGTTGTTTGAAATTAATAGATCCAACAAACCATTTTGGCTTGTTGAGGCTTCCACCATCTATTCCATGATATTGTCCTACAATTCATTTAAAATATGATAACCCTTTGCTGACTGCAATTCCATTTGTCATTATTAAAAATATTAATCCTTCTAAAGAGAACCAGTCAAATTCATAGTCTCTAGCTCTGGGAAAAGGCATTGTGAATGAGTAAAAAACAAATTACATCATTGCCAACTAAGCTTTTTTTGCAGGGACAGCTCAAAGTGTTCAAAGATAGTTCCTGGAAAAGTTTTGTCTCTATTTTTCATACATTATAAAATACACACAGTAAAGCCCCCTAATTTTTTAGGTTAAATCCAATTCTTTCATTTATGTTCTTTTTAACAAAATTTAAAGTCATTTTATATACCAAGACAGCAGCCCTGATATTAAAGGGAAAATGTAGTAATTTGTGGTTCTACGAGCTACTACTGTGTGCAGCAGACTCAACTTAACTGATTCAATATCATAGCTTCATTAGAATTTTTTTATTTTTAATGCTGGACTTCAGCCTTCCACTTAGTCTTTCCAAGTTGTACAGGGTCCTCTCTGGTACAAATATTGCTTATTCTCATTTCACTGCACACTGTGGGTTCTCACAGTATACATTAGAGGCTGCAGTAGATCAGATACTTATTCCCTGGCTAGATTCAGCATCATCTAGCACTTTCCTTCCCATCCTGATTGTCCCTGTCCCTACACTTTCATTAATTGAATTGTGTTCTGTCAAATCATGGAAACTACAAAAGAAAATGGACAGAAGCATCTCAAGGTATATCAGTCAAATACAATTCAGGTTTTCAGCAACTGACTCACCCCTGTTGGTGATCTGCCTGCATTGCATAAAGAAGCACAGAGACAACATGTTAATTTCAAACTTTTGGCACTATTTAAATCCTGAATAATAATACTACTAATAATAATAATAATAATATCACTGTCAAAAGTCACTAGCCAAAAAAAAGTCATTTGTCTACTGTGAATAGGAAAGGTGTTTACAAGAGAACGGACAAAGCAAAATCCAGAAACTACTTCTGAAAAACTTAAACCAACATGACCAATTTTAAACTTTAATAAAAAATTACTTTTTCTGACCTGTTCCTTGCCATCTGCAACCAGCTAATTTTTTTCTACAAATAGCAAAAAAGTCAAATCTTGCCATCAACCACGTAAACGGTGTATAAAAAAATCCCCCAAAATGCAGTTTCTTGCTCATGTGACTGACTCACAGCTTTTCCTGCCCATTCCTTACTATAGCGCTGGGACTGATAATTTGAATAGACGCAAGCAAACCCTCCCACTTAGCTCTCACAACTTCTTAAGGGCCAGTTCACACCACATGCAGTGCAGAGTTGTTTGTTCTGCATCAAAAACACATGGAAATTAGGTTATATGGGTTCCAATGGCAAAGCTCACACCAGTGCAGTTGTTTCAGGTGAAACACACCCAGTGTGTTTAAGTTCCAGAAAATAAAGTACAACATGCTGCTTGGACCCAAGTACAGTAAAAAAAAAAAAGAAAGAACAAAAAAAAAAGCTTCTGGAATGCATCCGGAAACATAAAAAAAAACCGTAACAAACACACACTGGAATACATCCACAATGAGTTAAAACACGCATGTAGAAACGGATCTGGGAGTCGTTTTTGTGGTATGAATGGGTACACAGTATGAGAATGTTCTTGAAACAGCTTGCCTTAATATCCAGATAACAGGAATAGGTAAAAGCGTGTGATATGTGTACACAAGGCCTGAAAAGGAGACAACCCCCCCGCCCCCCCAAGATGGCCACAGTAAAAGGGTGATTTAAGGCAAGCCAAAACCCTGAAACTAAATATATAGTGTGATGTTTTAGGGTCTGTTTTGACAGGTTTTTTAATTT